>NC_047046.1:58972196-59272196 GCF_011762595.2 Tursiops truncatus
CCGACCAGGGGCCAGACAATAGAAGCAAGAAAAATATGATCTTGCAGCCTACAGAACTGAGTCCACAAACACAAGTCGAACCTACCCTGGGACCAGCCTGTCCCTAATGCTTGGGTGTTGAGAACAGAATCTACTACTGGGAAACATAGGGCATCCCCTACAGAGGGCCTCATACTATGAGGCCACAATCACCCTGATACCAAAACCAAAACCAGACAAAGATACCACCATAAAAGAAAATTAGAGACCAATATCACTGATGAACATAGATGTAAGAATCCTCAACAAAATGCTAGCAAACTGAATCCAACATTATGTTAGAAAGATAATACACTGAGGGGAGAGGGCGAAGATGGCAGAAGAGTAAGACGCGGAGATCACCTTCCTTCCCACAGATGCATCAGAAATACATCTACACGTGGAACAACTCCTACAGAACACCTACTGAACGCTGGCAGAAGACTTCAGACCTCCCAACAGGCAAGAAACTCCCCACGTACCTGGATAGGGCAAAAGAAAAAAATAAACAGAGACAAAAGAATAGGGACAGGACCTGCACCAATGGGAGGAAGCTGTGAAGGAGGAAAGGTTACCACACACTAGGAAGCCCCTTTGCGGGCGGAGACTGCGAGTGGTGGAAGGGGGAAGCTTCGGAGCCGCGGAGGAGAGCACAGCAACTGGGGTGCGGACAGCAAAGTGGAGAGATTCCCGCACAGAGGATCGGTGCCGACCGGCACTCACCAGCCCGAGAGGCTTGTCTGCTCACCTGCTGGGGCAGGCGAGGCTGGGAGCTGAGGCTCGGGATTTGGTCGGAGCGCAGGGAGAGGACTGGGTTTGGCGGGGTGAACACAACCTGCAGGGGGTTAGTGCACTACGGCTAGCCGGGAGGGAGTCTTGGGAAAAGTCTGGAGCTGCCGAAGAGGAAAGAGACTTTTTCTTCCCTCTTTGTTTCCTGGTGTGCGAGGAGAGGGGATTAAGAATGCTGCTTAAAGGAGCTCCAGAGACGGGCGTGAGCTGCGGCAAACAGTGCAGACCACAGAGACGGGCATGAGACGCTAAGGCTGCTGCTGCCGCCACCAAGAAGCCTGTGTGCGAGCACAGGTCACTATCCACACCTCCCTTCCGGGGAGCCTGTGCAGACTGCCGCTGCTGGGGTCCCAGGATCCAGGGACAACTTCCTTGGGAGAACGCACGGCATGCCTCAGGCTGGTGCAACGTCCCCCAGGACTCTGCCACCGCAGGCTCGCCCCACATCCGCACCCCTCCCTCCCCCGGCCTTAGTGAGCTAGAGCCCCCGAGTCAGCTGCTCCTTTAACCCCGTCCTGTCTGAGCGAAGAACAGATGCCCTCTGGTGACTACAAGCAGAGGGGGGGCCAAATCCAAAGCTGAGCTCCGGGAGCTGTGCGAAAAAAGAAGAGAAAGGGAAATCTCCCCCAGCAGCCTCAGAAGCAGTGGATTAAAAAGTTTCACAATCAACTTGATGTACCCTGCATCTGTAGAATACATAAATAGACAATGAATCATCCCAAATTGAGGAGGTGAAATTTGAGAGCAAGATTTATTATTTTTTCCCCTTTTCCACTTTTTGTGAGTGTGTATGTGTATGCTTCTGTGTGAGAATTTGTCTATATAGCTTTGCTTTCACCATTTGCCCTAGGGTTCTCTACGTCTGATTTTTTTTAAATTTCTTAATAATTATTTTTGATTTTAATAACTATTTTAATTTATCTTTATTTTATTTTATTTTATCCTCTTCTTTCTTTCTTTCTTTCTTCATTCTTTCTATCTTTCTTTCTACTTTTCCTCCCTTTTATTCTGAGCTGTGTAGATGACAGATTCTTGGTGCTGCAGCCAGGAGTCAGTGCTGTGCCTCTGAGGTGGGAGAGCCAACCTCAGGACACTGGTCCTCAAGAGACCTCCCAGCTCCACATAATATCAAATGGTGAAAATCTCCCAGAGATCTCCATCTCAACACCAGCACCTAGGTTCCTTCAATGACCAGCAAGCTACAGTTCTGGACACCCTATGCTAAACAACTTCCAAGACAGGAACATAACCCCACCCATTAGCAGAGAGGCTGCCTAAAATCATAATAAGTCCACAAACACCCCAAAACATACCACCAGACGTGGACCTGCCCACCAGAAAGACAATATCCAGCCTCATCCACCAGAACACAGGCACTAGTCCCCTCCACCAGGAAGCCTACACAACCCACTGAACCAACTTTAGCCACTGGGGACAGAAACCAAAAACAACGGGAACTATGAACCTGCAGGCAGCAAAAAGGAGACCCCAAACACAGCAAGATAAGCAAAAAGAGAAGACAGAAAAACACACAGCAGATGGAGGAGCAAGATAAAAACCCACCAGACCTAACAAATGAAGAGGAAATAGGCAGTCTACCTGAAAAAGCATTCAGAATAATGATAGTAACGATGATCCAAAAACTTGGAAATAGAATAGAGAAAATGCAAGAAACATTTAACAAGGACCTATAAGAACTAAAGATGAAATAAACATTGATGAACAACACAATAAATAAAATTTAAAATACTCTAGATGGGATCAATAACAGAATAACTGAGGTAGAAGAATGGATAAGTGACCTGGAAGATAAAATAGTAAAAATAATTATTGCAGAGCAGAATAAAGAAAAAAGAATGAAAAGAATGGAGGACAGTCTCAGAGACCTCTGGGACAACATTAAACACACCAACATTCGAATTATAGGGGTTCCAGAAGAAGAAGAGAAAAAGAAAGGGACTGAGAAAATATTTGAAGAGATTATAGTTGAAAACTTCCCTAATAGAGGAAAGGAAATACTTAATAAAGTCCAGGAAGCACAGAGAGTCCCATACAGGATAAACCCAAGGAGAAACACACAAAAACACATATCAATCAAACTATCAAAAATTAAATACAAAGAAAACATATTAAAAGCAACAAGGAAAAAACAACAAATAACACACAAGGGAATCCCCATAAGATTAACAGTTGATCTTTCAGCAGAAACTTTGCAAGCCAGAAGGGACTGGCAGGACATATTTAAAGTGATGAAGGAGAAAAACCTACAACTTAGATTACTCTACCCAGCAAGGATCTCATTCAGATTTGATGGAGAAATTAAAACCTTTACAGACAAGCAAAAGCTGAGAGAGTTCAGCACCACCAAACCAGCTTTACAACAAATGCTAAAGGATCTTCTCTAGGCAAGAAACACAAGAGAAGGAAAAGACCTATAATAATGAACCCAAAACAATTTAGAAAATGGGAATAGGAACATACATATCGATAATTACCTTAAATGTAAATGGATTAAATGCTCCCACCAAAAGAAACAGACTGGCTGAATGGATACAAAAATATGACCCATATATAAGCTGTCTACAAGAGACCCACTTCAGACCTAGAGACACATACAAACTGAAAGTAAGGGAATGGAAAAAGATATTCCATGGAAATGGAAACCAAAAGAAAGCTGGAGTAGCAATTCTCATATCAGACAAAATAGACTTTAAAATAAAGACTATTAGAAGAGACAAAGAAGGACACTACACAATGATCAAGGGATTGATCCAAGAAGAAGATATAACAATTGTAAATACTTATGCACCCTACAAAGGAACACCTCAATACATAGGAAAATTCTAACAGCCATAAAAGGGGAAATCAACAGTAACACAATCATAATAGGGGACTTTAACACCTCACTTTCACCAATGGACACATCATCCAAAATGAAAATAAATAAGGAAACACAAGCTTTAAATGATACATTAAACAAGATGGACTTAATTGATATTTATAGGACATTCCATTCAAAAACAACAGAATACACATTTTTCTCATGTGCTCATGGAACATTCTCCAGGAGGATCATTTCTTGGGTCACAAATCAAGCCTTGGTAAATTTAAGAAAATTGAAATTGTATCAAGTATCTTTTCCAACCACAATGATATGAGACTAGATATCAATGACAGGAAAAGTCCACTAAAAAATACAAACACATGGAGGCTAAACAATAAACTACTTAATAACGAAGTGATCACTGAAGAAATCAAAGAGGAAATAAAAAAATACCTAGAAGCAAATGACAATGGAGACACAATGACCCAAAACCTATGAGATGCAACAAAAGCAGTTCTACGAGGGGAGTTTACACCAATACAATCCCACCTTAAGAAACAGGAAACATCTCAAATAGATAACCTAACCTCGCAACTAAAGCAATTAGAGAACGAAGAAAACAAAACAAAACAAAGATAACAGAAGGAAAGAAATCATAAAGATCAGATCTGAAATAAATGAAAAAGAAATGAAGGAAACAATAGCAAAGATCAATAAAACTAAAAGCTGGTAGTTTGAGAAGATAAACAAAATAGATAAACCATTAGCCAGACTAATCCAGAAAAAAAGAGAGAAGACTCAAATAAATAGAATGAATCAATAGAATCAAATGAAAAAAAGGAAGTAAAAACTGACATTGCAGAAATACAAAAATCATGAGAGATTACTACAAGCAACTCTATGCCAATAAAATGGACAACCTGGAAGAAATGGACAAATTCTTAGAAATGCACAACCTGCCAAGACTGAATCAGGAAGAAATAGAAAACATGAACAGACCAATCACAAGCATTGAAAGTGAAACTGATTAAAATCTTCCAACAAACAAAAGCCCAGGACCAGATGGCTTCACAGGTGAATTCTATCAAACATTTAGAGAAGAGCTAACACCTATCCTTCTCAAACACTTCCAAAATATAGCAGAGGGAGGAACACTCCCAACGTCATTCTACGAGGCCACAATCACCCTGATACCAAAACCAGACAAGGATGTCACCAAAGAAAGAAAACTACAGGCCAATATCACTGATGAACATAGATGCAAAAATCCTCAAGAAAATACTAGCAAACAGAATCCAACAGCATATTAAAAGGATCATACACCACGATCAAGTGGGGTTTATTCCAGGAATGCAAGGATTCTTCAATATACGCAAATCTATCAATGTGATAAACCATATTAACAAATTGAAGGAGAAAAACCGTATGATCATCTCAATAGATGCAGAGAAAGCTTTTGACAAAATTCAACACCCATTTGTGATAAAAACCCCGCAGAAAGTCAGCATTGAGAGAATTTTCCTCAATATAACAAAGGCCATATATGATAAATGCACAGCCAACATCATCCTCAATGGTGAAAAACTGAAATCATTTCCACTAAGATCAGGAACAAGACAAGGTTGCCCACTCTCACCACTGTTATTCAACATATTTTTGGAAGTTTTAGCCACAGCAATCAGAGAAGAAAAGGAAACAAAAGGAATCCAAATCGCAAAAGAAGAAGTAAAGCTGTCACTGTGTGCAGATGACGTGATACTATACATAGAGAATCCTAAAAATGGTACCAGAAAACTATGAGAGCTAATCAATGAATTTGGTAAAGGAGCAGGATATAAAATTAATGCACAGATATCTCTGGCATTCCTATACACTGATGATGACAAATCTGAAAGTGAAATCAAGAAAACACTCCCATTTACCATTGCAACAAAAAGAATAAAATATCTAGGAATAAACCTACCTAAGGAGACAAAAGACCTGTATGCAGAAAATTATAAGACACTGATGAAAGAAATTAAAGATGATACAAATAGATGGAGAGATATACCATGTTCTTGGATTGGAAGAATCAGTATTGTGAAAATTACTCTACTACCTAAAGCAATCTACAGATTCAATGCAATCCCTATCAAACTACCACTGGCATTTTTCACAGAACTGGAACAAAAAATTTCACAATTTGTATAGAAACACAAAAGACCCCGAATAGCCAAAGCAATCTTGAGAACGAAAAACGGAGCTGGAGGAATCAGGCTCCCTGACTTCAGACTATACTACAAAGTTACAGTAATCAAGACAGTATGGTACTGGCACAAAAACAGAAAGATAGATAAATGGAACAGGATAGAAAGCCCAGAGATAAACCCACACACATATGGTCACCTTATCTTTGATAAAGAAGGCAGGAATGTACAGTGGAGAAAGGTCAGCATCTTCAATAAGTGGTGCTGGGAAAAATGGACAGATACATGTAAAAGTATGAGATTAGTTCACTCCCTAACACCATACACAAAAATAAGCTCAAAATGGATTAAAGACCTAAATAAGAGGCCAGAAACTATCAAACTCTTAGAGGAAAACATAGGCAGAACACTCTATGACATAAATCACAGCAAGATCCTTTTTGACCCACCTCCCAGAGAAATGGAAATAAAAACAAAAGTAAATAAATGGGACCTAACGAAAGTTCAAAGCTTTTGCACAGCAAAGGAAACCATAAACAAAACCAAATACAACCCTCAGAATGGGAGAATATATTTACAAATGAAGCAACTGACAAGGATTAATCTCCAAAATTTACAAGGAGCTAATGCAGCTCAATAACAAAAGAAAAAAAACAAACAACCCAATTCAAAAATGGGCAGAAGACCTAAATAGACATTTCTCCAAAGAAGATATACAGATTGCCAATAAACACATGAAAGAATACTCAACATCATTAATCATTAGAGAAATGCAAATCAAAACTACAATGAGCTATCATCTCACACATGTCAGAATGGCCATCATCAAAAATTCTAGTAACAGGGCTTCCCTGGTGGTGCAGTGGTTGAGAGTTCACCTGCCGATGCAGGGGACATGGGTTCGTGTCCCAGTCTGGGAAGATCCTTCATGCCGCGGATTAGTTGGTCCCTTGAGCCATGGCCGCTGAGCCTGCGCATCCAGAGCCTGTGCTTCACAACAGGAGAGGCCACAACAGTGAGAGGCCCGTGTACAGCATAAAAATAATAATAAAATAAAATAATTTAAAAACTATAAATGCTGGAGAGGGTGTGTAGCAAAGAGAACACTCTTCCACTGCTGATGGGATTGTGAATTGGTACAGCCACTATGGAGAACAGTATGGAGGTTCCTTAGAAAACTAGAAATAGAACTACCATATGACCCAGCAATCCTACTACTGGGCATATACTCTGAGAAAACCATAATTCAAAAAGAGTTATGTACCAAAATGTTCACTGCAGTTCTATTTACAGTAGTCAGGACATGGAAGCAACTGAAGCGTCCATTGACAGATGAATGGATAAAGAAGGTGTGGCACATATATACAATGGAATATTAGCCATAAAAAGAAACAAAATTGGGTTATTTTTAGTGAGGTGGATGGAACTAGAGTCTGTCATATAGAGTGAAGTAAGTCAGAAATAGAAAGACAAATACCGTATGCTAACACATATATATGGAATCTAAGAAAAAAAATGTCATGAAGAACCTAGGGGTAAGACAGGAATAAAGATACCAATGTACCAGAGAATGGACTTGAGGACTTGTGGAGGGGGAAGGGTAAGCTATGACAAAGTGAGAGAGTGGCATGGACATATATACACTACCAAACGTAAAATAGATAGCTAGTGGGAACCAGCCACATAGCACAGGGAGATCAGCTCGGTGCTTTGTGACTACCTGGATGGGTGGGATAGGGAGCATGGGCGGGAGGGAGATACTAGGGGGAGGAGATATGGGAACATATGTATATGTATAACTGATTCACTTTGTTATAAAGCAGAAACTAAAACACCATTGTAAAGCAATTATACTCCAATAAAGATGTAAAACAAAGAAAAAAAAGATAATACACCATAATTAAATGGGATTTTTCCCACAGATGAAAGGATTTTTCAATATCCATGAATCAATAAATGTGATATAGCACATTAAGAAATTGAAGAAAAAACATATTATCATCCCAATAGATGCAGAAAAAGCTTTTGATAAAATTCAACATCCATTTATGATAAAAACTCTCTTGAAAGAAGGCATAGAGGGAACATACCTCAATACAATATAGACCACCTATGACAAACGCACAGCAGATATCATACTCAATTGTGAAAAACTGAAACTATTTCCTTTAAGATCAGGAATAATACATAACGCTACCCATTCTCACCACTTTTATTCAACTTGATTTTGGAAGTCCTATCCACAGCAATCAGAGAAGAAAAAGAAATAAAAGGAATCTAAATTGGAAAAGAAGTAGGAATGTCATTGTTTGTACCCAGAAAATCCTAAAGATCCTACCAGAAAACTACTAGAACTCATCAATGATTTGGTAAATTTGCAGGTTACAAAATTAATGCAGAGAAACCTGTTGCATTTCCACACACTTACAACAAAAGATCACTATGAGAAATTAAGGAAACAATCCCATTTACCATTGCATCGAAAAGAATACAATACCTAGGAATAAACTACCTAAGGAGACAAAAGACCTGTGCTCTGAAAACTATAAGATGCTGATGAAAGAAATTGAAGATGACACAAATGGATGTAAAGATATACCATGTTCTTGGATTGGAAGAATCAGTATTGTTAAAATGAATATACTACACAAGGTAATTTCCAGGTTCAATACAATCCCTATCAAATTACCAATGACATTTTTTACAGAACTAGAAAAAATTTTAAATTTGTATGGAAACACAAAAGACGTGTATAGCCAAATCAATCTAGTATATTACAAAGCTACACTAATCAAAACACTATGGTACTGGTATAAAAACAGACCTATAGATTAATGGAACAAAATGCAAAGCCCAGAAATTAGCTTACACACATATGGTCAATTAATCTATGACAATGGAGGCAAGAATATACAACTGAGAAAAAGCAGTCTCTTCAATAAGTGGTGGTGGGAAAACTGGACATCTGCATGTAAAAGAATGAAATTAGAACATTCTTTAACACTGTATACAAAAATAAACTCAAAATGAATTAAAGACTTAAAAGTAAGACCAGATACTATGAAATATCTAGAGGAAAACTTAAGCAGAACTCTTTGACACAAATTGCAACAATATATTTTTGGATCCATCTCCTAGAGTAATGGAAATAAAAACAAAGATAAGCAAATGGGACCTAATTAACTTGAAAGTTTTGCCCAGCAAAGGAAATCATAAACAAAATGAAAGGACAAATTACAGAATGGGATAAAATATTTGTAAATGATGCTACCAACAAAGGATTAATTTCCAAAATATACAAAAAGCTCAAACAGCTCAGTATCAAACAAACAAACAAATCAATCAAAATATGGGCGGAAGACCTAAAAAGGCATTTCTCCAAAGAAGACATACAGATGGCCAACAGATACATGAAGAAATGTTCAACATAGCTAATTATTAGAGAAATGCAAATCAAAATGAAGTATCACCTTACACTAGTCAGAATGACCATCATCAAAAAGTCTACAAATAATAAATGCTAGAAAGGGTGTGGGAAAAAGGAACACTCCTACAATCTTGGTGGGAATGTAAATTGGTATAGACATTATAGAAAACAGTATGGAGGTTCCTTAAAAATCTAAACATAGAGTTATTATATGATCTGGGGTTCCCACCCCTGGTCATATATCCAGAGAAATTTTAATTCAAAAAAACACATGCACCCCAACGTTCATTGCAGCATTACATTGCAGCAACACCTCCTTACACTCTGGTACTATAATATATTCCACACTCATATTTCTGCCCCCAAGGTCTGAGCTTTAGTTGTGCTCATTGCTACTAGGGTGTCATTTTCTTTAGGCTCTCCTAGCTGATGCTGCAAAGAAATAATGTGTGTCTACTAACCCACATACATGCACCTATTAAATTAAGCATGATTTCTTACTGATATCTCCAACTATTATTCATTACCATATGGATTATTTTACTCACTTTTTCTTCTTTATCATAAATTTCCAATTGAACAGTAAGAAAGCTGGCTCCCACCATCTACCATCCATTTATTTAATTATTCGATCCCAGTATCTAAGTACAGCAGCATATTTGTTAACCTGTAATGCTGTCAGAAAAAAAATACTTTATCAACTAGAGTACAGTGCTTATGTGAAGTTCCTTTTGCCTTTAGTCTTACAACTCCATTCATCCCCCCAAATTACTTAGGTCAGCACGTGTTTCCACATCTCCTGCAGTGAGGTTTTCCCATATATTTATATTACAGTCAGATTCTATTGTCACAGTCTATATTCATTACTAGGATGTCTGATCTCCTAAATGATTTTTTTTAACTTGTATAGATTAAAGCTTATTCTTTGTGTTGTTCATTACTGTGGGCTTTGACAAATACAAGTTATGTATTCACCATCAAAGTATTACACACAACAATTTCACCATCTTAAAAATCCCCTGTGCTTTTTATATTTATCCCTTTATTTCTCCTCACAAACACTGGCAACAACTGATACTACCTGTATAGGTTTGACTTTTCCAGAATGTCATATAATTGGAATTTCAGATGCACAGCCTTAACAGACTGGTTTCATTCACTTGACAATATGCATTTAAGATTCTTCCAGGTGGTGTGTGTGTGTGTGTGTGTGCTGATAGCTCATTTATTTTTATTGCTGGATAAGATTCCATTACATACATATAATACTGTTTGTTTACCACCTACTGAAGAGTATATTGGTTGTTGTTAGTTTTTTGCGATTATAACTAGAGCTGCTACATATACTCATGTGCAGGTTTTTGTGTGGACATAATTTTCAACTCGGTTGAATACCTGAAAACACAATTGGTGGAGTACATGGTAAGACTATGTTTAGTTTTGTAAAAAACAGGCACACTGTCTTCCAAAGTGACTGCATCTGTCTGCATTTCCACTAGAACTGAATGAGAGTTCTTCTTGCTGGACATTCTTGCCAGTTTTTGGCATTGTCTTTTATTAGGGGGAGGGGTTTAACCATTCTAATAGGTATGTTGTGGTATCTTACTGTTGTATTATTTGAAATTCTCTAGTGATATATGATGATGAACCTCTTTCCATATGCTTGTTTGCTATCTGTATATCTTCTTTGGTGAAGTCTGTTCAGGTCTTTTGCCAATTTTTAAAGACTTTTTTGTACATTTTTATTGGAGTATAATTACTTTACAATAATCATGTTAGTTTCTGCTGTACAACAAAGTAAGTCAGATATATGCATACATATATCACTATATACCCTCCTGCTTGAGCCCCCCTCCCACCCTCCCTATCCCACTCCTCTATGTCATCACAAAACACCAAGCTTATCTCCATGTGCTATGCAGCAGCTTCCCACTAGCTATCTATTTTACATCTGGTAGTGTATTTATGTAGAGAAGTTTTACGTTTACAGCAAAACTGGAAGAAAGTTACAGAGTTTCCCCATTTATCCCCTGTCCCCATGTATGCATAATCACCCCCATTAAATTGTTCACCAGAATAGTACTTCTTTTACCAAGGATGAATCTACATTTGGACAACATAATCATCCAAAGTCCATAGTTTACCTTAGGGTTCATTTCTTTGTCCATTTTTAATTGGGTTGTATGTTTTCTTTTTGTTCAGTTTTAGAAATATTTGCATAGTTTGTATACAAGTACACTCAGATATGTGTTTCACAAATATTTTCTCGCAAGTTATTAATTGCTGTTATGTAAGAAAGCAATTGTCTTTTGTATATTAACCTTGTATTGTGCAATGTTATTAAAAATTCCTAGCTCCTGGATTGTTTCGTCAGTTCAATGGAATTTTCTGAAAACAAACGTTCCTTTCTTTCTAATAATAATAAACATATTTTCCTTTCTAATCTATGTACATTTTATAATTTCTAATAATTTCTAATTCTAAACATTTCTAATTTAATAATTTTTTAATTTCTAATAATAAGCATTTTTCTTTCTAATCCATATGCATTCTATTTATTTTTCTTGTCTTATTGTATTAGCTAAGTCTTCCAATAAAATTCTAAATAGACGTGGTGAAAGTAAACATCTTTACCTAGTTCTTGATATTGGGGAAAAAAGCACTGTGTTTTTGGCCATCAAGGGTAATGTTAGCTGTAGGTTTCTGTTTATTAAGTTACAAAAGTTTTCTGTACTCCTAATTTGCTGAAAGTTCTTATTATGAATGGTGTTAGATTTTGTCAAATGTTTTTCTGCATAGATTGATATGCTCACATGAGTTTTCTTCTTTAGCTTGCTGATAAGGATGATTAAATTACAGGGATACCTTACCTTATTGTGCTTTGTAGATATTTCCCTTTTTATAAATTGAAAGTTTGTAACAACCCTGAGTCAAGCAAGTCTATTGCCATTGTTCCAAAGCATTTTCTCACTTCATGTCTCTGTGTCACATTTTGGTAATTCTCACAATATTTCAAACTTTTAAATTATTATTATATTTGTTATGATTTCTGTGATCAGTGATCTTTAATGTTACTGTTGAAGAAAGATTACAACTTGCTGAAGGCATTTTTTAGCAAGAAAGTATTATTATTATTTTTTATTTGCGATATGTGGGCCTTTCACTGTTGTGACCTCCCCGTTGCGGAGCACAGGCTCCGGACATGCAGGGTCAGCAGCCATGGCTCATGGGCCCAGCCACTCTGCAGCATGTGGGATCCTCCCGGACTGGGGCATGAACTCGTGTCCCCTGCATCGGCAGGCAAATCTCAACCATTGCGCCACCAGGGAAACCCCACAAGAAACTATTTTTAAATTAAGGTGAGTACATTTTTTTTTAGACATAATGTTATTGCACACTTAGTATTCTTTATTGTGATATTTGCCTTACTGTAGTAGTCTGGAACTGAACCCACAATATCTCTAAGCTATGCCTGCAATTGACTTTTGAATGTAGAAGCAATACTTCTTATCCTGAGTAAATCTCACTTGTCATGGTGTTTAATTCTTTTGACACATTTTAGGTACAGTTTGCAAGTGTTTTATTGATGATTTTTGCAACTATCTTCTAAAGAAATACTGATCTTTAGCTTTCTTTTCTTGTAGTGTCTTTAACAGGTTTTGGTATAATAAGGCTGTCCTCATAGAATGAATTACAAAATATTCTCTCTGTTTCTACTTTATGAAATGGAAGAGAATATAGAGAGGTGATATCATTTCTTCCTAAAATATTTGGTAGAATTCACCAGTGAAACCATCTAGGTCTGGCAATCCATATTTTTTACAAGGTTAGCAATTATTGATTCAATTTCTTTAATTGATATAGAGCTATTCAGATTATCTATTTTTCCTTGTCCAAATCTGGTATCCTTTAAGGAATTAATCCCTTTCATCTATGTTACCCAATTTGTGGGCAGAGAGTTCTTAATTATCCTTTTAATGTCTTTGGGATAACTAGTAATGACCTCCTTTTAATTCTGATGTTAATCATTTGTCTCTTCTATTATTTTCTTAGTTAGCCTGGCTAGAAGCTTATCAATTTTATGGGTCTTTTCCAAGAACCAAGGTGTGTTTAATTTTTCTCTACGAACATCCTATTTTCAATTTCACTGATTTATACTCTAATTTTTGTTATTTCTTTTCTTCTGTTGTTTAGAATTAAATTATTTTTATTTCTCTAGTTTCCTAAGGTGGAAACATATTATTGATATTAGAAGTTGTTTTTTTCTAATTGAATGCTATGCATATCCTTTTAAGCACTGCTTTTTCTACATCTCCCAAATCTTGATAAGGTATGTTTTAATTTTCATTTAGTTCAAAATATATTTAAATTTATCTTGAGACTTCTTTTACTTGTGTGTTGTTTGGAAATATGTTGTTTGATCTCCAAATTGGGAGGGGGTAATTTTCCACCCTTCTTCCTTTTATTCACTTCTACTTTAATTCCATTGCAGTCTGAGAAATACTGTCTATGATTTATATTCTTTTAAATTTGTTTAGGTGTGTTTTGTTGCACAGAACGTGTTATATACTAGCAAATCTTCCATGTGAGCTTGAGATAAATGGATATTCAACTGTTGTTGGATGAAGTATTCTGTAAATATCAAGGAGACTCAGTTGTTTGATGGTAGTGTTCAGTTCAACTATATCTTTACTGATTTTCTGCCAACTATATTTATCTATTACTGTAAAAGGGGGTAGAGATATTTTGTTGAGACATGACTGTGGGCATTACCTCAAGCCTTCAAGAATTTCTGGAGTTGCAATGCCAGTATATGTACATTTTTTAAGACACTATGATCAGTTCCCTTTGTGGGTCATAGAGGTGGGGTAGCAAACTACCTTCATGAGAAATAATTTTTGATACATGTCCCCCTGAAGATGAGGAAAATATTGGTTCTATAAGAAATAAAACTTTGATATCAGAACCTAAGACATTCTATTGGAAGGTCAAGCTTACAGTGTATAGTGCCTGGGGGCCAAGGCCATAGACATGTGTATTGCAGAACCTAAAATGTCCTTGTATTACCTTGACATCTTTGGGTTTCATGGGCCATAAAACTCTAGCCAAAAGTTTCCTTGCTTTAATCAGATATCACCCCCATCCAAAGGGAAAGACTTCCTACCCAGCTAAGCTGGACCAACTTCATCTACCCCTTCCTCTCAAACCTTGTGGCCTGTATGAGGTAGAGTGTCCTCCTTTCCCAGGCTGTAAGTAATGTAACTAATAATCTGCTGCCAGTCTTATCTGCCCAGTATTTCGTGTCATGTGTTCAGCCACCTCACACTATTTTGGGTGGAAGATACCTCTTTCACCAATGAAGTAAATAGGGAGTAAGTAGAATAACAAAGAGTATCCAAAAGGAAAGTGAATGAAACAGGAATAAGACAGGATAATATTTAAAGGAGAATTGTAGAGTGTATTAAAAAAATTCCTTGTCCCTTTCACTAAGATAGAATTGATTTTACAATTATTTTTAAATAAATAACTGTCTCAGCTTTAACAATATATTATTTTCTATAAGTTTCATGCCTTTATTATAAATAGTATGTAAAGTCATTAATAATGTCAATAAGCATTTTCCCTTTCAGTGGAGCAATTTAAGAAATAGAAGAAATGTATATAGATCTCAATTTGGATAGGAAAAAAATGGATTTTTCCAAAGATATTACTTCTTCAGTATTAACCCTTTTATTTTGGAACTGTAAGCAGGTTGTACTGCTGTTTCTGTTGAATACCCCTTAAACCAGCAATCACTAAGTGTATGCCAAAGTGAGTAGAAGTCCTTCTCTGTTATGTAAGACAAATATGGGGCCTGATCCAAGGAATGTTTAATTAAGTAAGCAGGCTAAACCTGCTGAACAGCAGTTTAGAGGCACTCTGTCAGGTTTCCTTTTTCTTTTTTTTCTTGACCATGCTGCTTGCAGGATCGAGCCCAGGGCCCCTGCAGTGGAAGCAGAGTCCTAACCACTGGACTACCAGGGAGTTCCCTCCTTTCCTTTCTTTTATTTTTAAATGTCTTCATTTTTTTAAGAGTCACCATGCTATATATTACATCCCCAGAATTTATTTATCTTATATCTAAAGGTTTGTGCCTTTTAACCACTGTCCCCCACTTCCCTCACATCTCAACCTCCCCCACATCTGGCAACCACAAATATATTCTCTGTTTCTATGAGTTTGGTATTTGAGGTTCCAAATAGAAGTGAGATCATACAGTATTTGTCTTTCTCTCTCTAGTTTGCTTAACATATTGCCCTCAGGGTCCATCCATGTTGTCACAGATAGCAAGATTTCCTTATTTTTTATGGCTGAATCATAGCATTATATGTATATAAAATATACTGCATCTTCTTTATCAATTTCTTCATCAATGGTCACTTAGACTGTTTCCATGTCTTGGCTATTGTAAATAATGTTACAATGAAAATGGGGGAGAAGATATATTGAAAAGAGAGGTCAAATCCTAGGTTGCTGTTGCCCAATGCAACAGATACCATTTTGTGCAAATAATAAACTTACCTAAGAGCTTGAGATTAAAGGCAGGGAATGATATTCTTAAGGATTTTGAAAAGTCCCAACATATTCCTGGGAATCTAGGAGGCCACATACGCGTTCAAGGCTGTATGCATGCTCATGAAAGATATAAGAAGGCCCTAAGATCTCACCTTCTACAGACCTTGAGAATCAATGGAAAAAGGAAGTGAAAACTAAGGCAAGGTTGTCAGCTGAGTTGTCAATTGTTGAAGACATTCTCCAACATAGACACAGAACCCATTGTCAAAGACTGGAAATATTTTTGGTTCTAGAAACAACAAATCTTAGGGTGGAGAAAGAATCTGATTTCCAAATTTTCCACATTATAATAGACAAAATGTCCAGTTTTCAACAAAAAAATGCAAGTCATATGAAGACACAAAAATTATGGCCATACATAGGAAACAAAATAAATCAATAGAATCTGTGCCTGAGAGACTCACACTAACAGAATTTCTGGCATTGATATTCATGAATTTACATTTTGAATGAATTTCATGGATGATTCTAGCTCGCTTGAAAATAATGGCAATTTGGTTTCTTTACATTCTTATAACTTTTACATATTTTCTTATTATATTGCATTGGCTAAAGTTTTGCATGTTGAATATAATCAGTAATGATGCTAGTAGGCATCGTTTAGTGCTTCTGATGAAAGAAAATGCTTTATATGGTTTGCAGTTAGGAATAAAAATTTCTATTTTTTTTTTGATGGGTAACATTTTAAAGTTTGAAGAAGGTCCTTTGTATTTCTAATGAAAGGTGTTTTTCACATGAAGTCCATACAAAGAAGTTTAACTAATAGCTAAGATATCCATTAATAACATATTTCAAGAACACACATATACATGCACTTAATCATAACACACAGTATCAATACGTTACATATGTGGACTAAAAGTCTTCTATACAAACATTCTCTAGAGTGTTAATATGAAAATAGAAATTATTGTAAGATTTATTACCTGCTTGTGAATTGTCAGGCATTGCAAGAAGAACTTTTGGCTTACTGTCATAAATTTCATAATAACACTATAGGATGGCTAAAATAAGATCATTTTAATGTTGAAACCTGGAGCATTTAGAGATTAATTAGCTTTTCCAAATTTCTAAGGATCCCCTCAATAGAACCAGTATTTATATTCAGACCCAGTGATAGTAGTGCTAATCTGCCTAACAATTATGCAATTGCATTATACAATCAAGTAATATATGTCTTTGGAATGCAGAGTTTATTTATATTTCATGTACAATTCTTAAGAACAGTTTATAAAAGCAAAGAAGTTCTTCATATAGAGAGGTAATAATCTTTTTCTCATAAGTGCCTTCATCCCAAATACTCAGAAAACAGACAAGATTCTATAATTCCTCTCAATTTCATAAACTATAATAAAAGCATTCTTTTGATTCTATTTCACCACATGGCTTGCACCTTATTTCTATGTTACTCTTGACAGCAAAAATCCTTGGAAAAATTTGTTATTTTGCTTTCTCCAATTCCACATTTCCATTTTTTTTTCTATTAAGCTTTCATTCCTACCATGGCAATGAAGTTGATCATTTCATGGTCACTAATTATTACCACATTGCTAGTAATTGTTAAATTCAGGGTCTTTTATCAAGCCTCACTTAACTCATAATGTGACCAATGACTTCACCCTTTTGACAACTCAGATTTCTCCATTTTCACTTTCTTCATTTGGATTTCAGAACTCCACTCCCTTAGTGTCTTTCTTATCTCATCACTCACGTCTTCTCAGTTATTTTTATTCATTCCTCCTCTCCTTCTGATTTCTTAAATGCTCCAGGCTCAGTTCTTTTTGTTTTGCATTCTCTATCCTCATACACTGGTATGAGGCCTCATATACTCTCAAGGCTTAAATAATGTGTAAAATGCCCCTAACTCTAAAATTTACCCATTGCTCAGTCAGTTCCTGAATACTATTCCTATACAGTCAATGCCATTAGAAGAGTGGAGTAACAGTGGTATAGGGTGACGTTGTAAAGTTTACAGAGAGTATGTTAAAAAAAACTGAAACTGAATCATCTTTTTATTATCATTATGCCCTGAGAATTCTATGATAGGTAATGATTAAATACTTTTCTGCCAAAAATCTTTCATTGGTTCAGGTTCTAAACAATGGTTTGCAAACCTAAAAGTTACTCCCATCTTGCCCTTGGTATGCCACAGTATACAGCCAACAACTTACTAGACATCTCCATTTGGACATTTACTGAACATTAAGCAATATATACCAAAAACCTTTTTCCCCCAAAACTTGCTCTATCCAAAATTTTATCCTAAATTTTTTCCATTTCAACTGAAAAGCAACCAAATGAGGCAAAAAATCTGAGTCATCAGGACTCTTTATTTTTTCCTTTCACAATTCTTATTGAATCTAGTAGGAAATTCTGCACTTCCTCCACTAGAACATGTAGTCTTCTACTTGGAGGGCAGAGATCTTTCTGTTTTTGTTTTTTGTTTTTCCTTCTGATAAATCAGGCTCAGTACGTTTTTGAAGATAAATCAATGAAATATCTATGAAAAAAATTGTCACTGATATTTTAAAAATCTTCCAATTCTTGGACTTCCTCTGTGGGGCAGTGGTTAAGAATCCACCTGCCAATATATATACAAGGAAATACTATTCAGCCATAAAAAGACTGAAATTTTTGTCATTCACAATAACATGGATCAACTAGGAGGGTATTGTGCTAAGTGAAATAAGTTAGAAAGAGAAAGACAAATAGTATATGTTATCACTTATATGTGGAATCTAAAAAATAAAATAAACACATGTATATAACAAAACAGAAACAGACTCATGGATATAGAGAGGAAACAAGTGGTTACAATTGAGGAGAGGGAAAGGGGCAGAGGAAAGATAGGGGTAGGAGTCAAGAGATACAAACTATTATGTATAAAATAAGCTACAAGGATATGTTGTACAACAAAGGGAATACAGCTAATATTTTATAATAACTATAAATGGAATATAACCTTTAAAAATTATAAATCACTATGTTGTATACCTGAAGCATGTATAATATTGTACATCAACTGTACAAAAATTTTTAAAAGATGCACTTCTCTTAGGAAGTCCTATAAGGTTTAAAACTTTTGTAAGGTTTTGGGGAAATTTTTATGTTTTTTACCACAGAACCTTATATTTGGAATAGAATTTAAACAATAAAATTTTTGTCAGAGAATAAATTCTTATCCTATGTCTCCCATGTTAGAATAACAGAGAAAACATTAAAAAACGATGAAGTCAGGGGTGCTTAGATCAACATAGCAGAGTAAGAAGACATGGAGCTCACTTAGCCCCATTAACACATCAAAAATACATCTACATGTGGAACAATTCTCACTGAAAACTAATTGGTAACTGGCAGAAGAACCATACAACCAAGGTTGTAAGAAAAATAAACATGTAATCAGGTAGGAAGAAAAGAAAGGATATCTGGTTGGGAACTGCATCCCTGGGAGGGGACCCAGAGGAAAATGGAGATTTCATGGGCAGACTCCTTCCCTGGGGAGTGAGTGGTTCAAGCTACAGATTAGGTACCCAAGATCTGGGGTATATGTGATGGAGACAAGCCCCTTTGGCTGTTAGAGGACATTGCACTGAGACTAACAGAAAGTCTGTGGGAAGCCTGGATTCCACGTGTGAAACACACATGTGTTTTACCTTTCCCCTGAGGCACGGCAGTAAGGGGTCTGCTTTAGCAGCTGCCAGGATTCTCATGACCACCTTGCTGCACACTCCAGCCTGAATCAAGCAAACACTCTGGCCCCACTCACTCCACATCACAGTGTGGCACTGGATCTACAGCAGCCATTACTGGGGATCAGACTTTACTATGGATGCAGAGGTGACCTGGTCCTGAAGTGAAGTGTGCATGGGGCATTGGTGGCCATTGTTGGCCCTTACTCAAGCCATGCTTCAGAATCAGCCCATATCTCTAAAGGTGGCTGCATAACCAAAGCTCACCCCCCAATACAAGCTAAGAGACCACAAGAGGTTTTGCTTGCTCTGGGGACTGATTCCACAATATGAGGCCCTAGCAGAGGCTGGGGGCACTGTTTGGTTGTGCGAGACAAAGGGCACTTGCACCTGAGGCTCTGTGTCTTAGTGGAGACACAGGTGCCTGGGAAGACCTCAGGTCAGATCTCTGTCTGTGGCCAACATGAGCTAAGAGCTTGCAGAGGTCCCACTTGCTTCAGTACTTTTCAGTACATATATAGTAAGTATCATCTACTTAAATAAGCTAATATGAAGATTAAAAGACAAAATAACTGTTAAAGCAACTATAATTAAAATAAAATGTTAAGGGATAAGCAAGAAGATGTAAAATATCACATCAAAAAACACAAAACATGGAGGAGAGGAGTAAAAAATGTAGAACTTTCAGAATGTGCTTGAACTTAAATGACTACCAGTTTTAAACAAGTAGATAATAGTTATAGGTCAACATATATAATCCCCATGATCACCACAAATCAAAAACCTGCAATAGATACACAAAAACTGAAAAGAAAGTAACACAGGTATAATTCTAAAGAAAACCATTAAACCACAAGGGGAGAAACACAAAGAAGAAATGAACAGAAGAACTATGAAGCAAGTGGAAAACAAGTAATAAAATGGCAATAAGCACATACGTATCAATACTTACTTTAAATGTCAATGGACTAAATGCTCCAATCAAGAGGCCTAGGGTAGCTGATTGGATTTAAAAATAAGATCTTTCTATATGCTACCTACAAGAGACTCACTTCAGAGCTAAAGACACATGCAGATTGAAAGTGAAGACATGGAAAAAGTATTTGGTGTAAAGGAACACAACAAGGAAGCTGAGGTAGCAATACTCAGATCAGACAAAATAGATTTAAAGGCTATAACAAAAGACTAAGTAGGCATTATATAATGATAAAGGGTTGAATACAATAAGAAAATACAGTAAGTCCCCTACATACAAACCTTCAAGTTGCGAACTTTCAAACATGTGAACGTGCACTTGCATGTTCAATCATGTAAGTTAGGTCACATGTCTGGCGTACACTGTCACATGCATGCATCCTGTATAAGTGGTTGTGTTTTTGTGTACTTTACTGTACAGTACTGTATAGAGTACAGTAGTACAATATCTTTATTTCAAGCCCAGGATGTCTGGAAGCAAGCGTAAAAGCAGCAGTGATGTAGCTGGTACTGCTAAGAAGTGCCAAGTGATAATGATGGAAACAAAAGGGAGAATAATTGAGAGAGTGGAGGCAAAAAGATGGTAGACGTTGCTCATTCTTATAACATGAATCATTCAACCATTGGCACAATTCTAAAGAACAAGGACAAGATCATGGAATATGTGAAGTCTGCTGTGCCAATGATGTTGACAATAATATCAAAGAAACATGGAAAAATGATGGAGGAGAAGGAGAAACTTCTCAGTGTGTGGATGCAGGATTAGCATCAGGATCAAGTCCCACTCAGCTTAATCCTGATTCAAGAGAAACTTAAAAGGCTTTATGAAGACTTGAAGAGGAAACACAGTGAAGAATCAGAGGGTACATCCTTTAAACTGTCACTGAAACCAAGGCTGGTTTCATTGGTTCCATTTTCATTTGTCTCAAGGTATTTTCTGTGTTTGTCTTTGACTTCTTTATTTATTCATTGGTTTTCTAGTAGCACAATATTTAGTGTCCACTTGTTTATTCTTTTTCCATTTTTTGTAAGTGATTTCTAGTTTCATAGAATTGTGGTTATAAAAAATGTTTGATATAATTTCTATTATCTTAAATTTGTTGAGACTTGTTTTGTGACCTAGCATGTGATCTATCCTGCAGAATGTTCCATTTGCACCTGAAAAGAATGTGTATTCTTCTGTTTTTGGATGAAATGTCCTGTAGATATCTATTAAATCCCACTGGTCTATTGTGTCTTTTAAGATTACTGTTGCATTTTTAATTTTCTTTCTGTAGATTTGTCCATTGATGTAAGTGAGGTGTTAAAGACCCCTACTATTATTATACTATTGTGAGTTTCTCTTTTATGTCTGCTAGTATTTGCCTAATATATTTAGGTGCTTCTTTACTGGGTACACATATGTTAACAAGTGTAATACAGTAATTCCCCTACATATGAACGAATTCCATTCTGAGAGTGCATTCGTAAGTCCAATTTGTTAGTAAGTCCAAAAAAGTTAGCCTAGGTACCCAACTAACACAATTGGCTATATAGTACTGTACTGTCATAGGCTTGTAAATACTTTTCACACAAATAATACATAAAAGACAAACACAAAAAATAAAGAAAACAGTTTTAATCTTACAGGACAGTATCTTGAAAAGTACAATAGTACAGTACAGCAGCTGGCATAGAGGGGCTGGCATCAGGTGAACTGGCAAAAAGAGTTACAGGCCCATATCTTTGATGCATATAGATGTGAAAATCCTCAATGAAATATTATCAAACCATATTCATTAATATATAAAAAAAGATAATAAACCATGATCACATTGGAATTATTGCAGGGACACAAGGATGTTTCAATATTCACAAATCAATCAATGTGATACACCACATTAACAAAAGGAAAGGAAAAATATCACATGATCATCACAATAAGATGCAGAAAAAGCATTTGACAAAATCAATATGCATTCATGATAAAAACTCACGTTAATGTGAGTATAGAGAGAACACATTTCAACATAATAAAAGCCATTTGTGACAAACCCACAGCTAACATCATACTCAATAGTGAAATGCTAAAAGCCTTCCTTCTAAATTCAGGAGTAAGACAATGATGCCCACTCTCACCACTTCTATTTAACATAGTTGGAAGTCCTAGCCACAGCAATCAGAAAAAAAAAGAAATAAAAATCATCAAGTTGGAAAGGAAGAAATAAACTGTCACTCTTTGCAGATGACATGATACTATATATAGAAACTAAAGTCTCCACCCAAAAAGTACTAGAACTAACACAAAAATCTGTGACTTTTCCAAATACTAAGAACTATCAGAAAAAGAAATTAAGAAAATAATCCTATTTATAATCATATCAAAAAGAATAAAATACTTAAGAATAAACTTAACCAAGGAGGTGAAAGATCTATACTCTGAAAACAATAAAATATTGATGAAGAAAATTGAAGGCAATAGAAACAAATTGAAAGTTATCCCATATTCATAGATTGAAAAAAATTAATATTGATAAAATATCCATATTACCCAAAGCAATCTACAGATTTAATGCAATTAGTATCAAAGAACCCATGACATTTTTCATGGAAGTAGAATAAATAATCTAAATAATTCTAAAATTCATATGGAATTACAAAAAGCTCAAAATTGCCAAAGCAATCTTGATAAAAGAGAACAAACCTGGAGGTTTCACATTCCCTAACTTCATATCATACTGCAAAGCTATCTATAGTAAACAAAACAGTATGGTACTGAAATGAAAAGAGACACATAAGTGATTGGAACAAAATAGAGAGCCCAGAAATAAATGTACATATATATGGTCAATTAATCTATGACAAAGGATGCAAAATATACAGTAGATAAAAGACAGTTTCTTCAATAAGTGGTGCTGGGAAAACTAGAAATCTATATGTAAAAGAATAGAATTAGAACATTTTCTCACACAAAAATAAATTCAAAATGGATTAAAGACCAAAACGTAAGATTGGAAGACATATAACTCCTAGAAGAAAACATAGGCAGTACACTCATTGATATGGGGCTTTTCAGTATTTTTTTAAATCTGTCTCCTCAGACAAAGGAAATAAAAGCAAAAATAAACAAATTATGTCTTATCAGATTTTAAAGCTTTTAGCTTTTGTACGGAGAAGGAAACCATCAACATAACAAAAAGACAACCTACTGAATTGGATAAGATATTTGTAAGTGATTTGTCTGATAAGGGGATAGTATTAAAATAATGACCTAATTCTCATAGCTTGAGCTTCTCATAGGTTGTGCATGCCCTTAGCAAATACTTTTTATGTGGGTCTCCTCTGTATATAAACTATTCGATTTGTTTTTGTAGTGGTTACCATTGGGGAGAGAAGTGGTGGGAAGGGTATATGTGGGAAAGGGATTAAGGCATAAAAACTACTAAATATAAAATAAATAAGATACAAAGTTGTAATGTACATCAGAGGGAATATAGCTAATACTTTATAATAACTTTAAATGAAATATAATCTATAAAAATAACAAAATCAAAATGTTGTACACCTGAAACTAATATAATAATTTATAATACATAACAATTTATAATATTGTATATTATAAATATACTTCAATAAAAATGTAATACCCTTAAAGTACTATATTAAGCCATCTTTTACCAACATAGGAGATATAGATATTTTATACTCTCCGATAAACTACAATTTCTCCTTGTAAATTGTATGGACAATAATTAAAATAAAATAGTTTTTCAGACTGTTTCTAATGCATTATAAAGACAAGAAACTAATCTGAATTTTGTTGAAGTGAATGTTAGAATTTCAGAAACTATCTTAATTTCATACAAGCACATAATTTAAAAATAAATTATAATATAATAAATTGTAGAAATGATATTGAAATATATTAATGTGCTTATCTATCTATCTTTTAATTGACCTGTTTTCACCCTTAATATAGAAATATGTAAAATATGTTAAATATTGTCAAGTATGATAGTAAAAATTGAAAACTTCATCAAAGTGTTTAGTAGTTCTATGCAATCCATCTGATGAAATATATGACAATTCTCATAGCTTGGGCTACACATATGTTGTGCACACTCTTAGTGATTACTTTTTATGTGGGTCTCTTCTGTATATAAACTATTTGATTTAAAAAGGGATTATAAAATGTATGGGCCCATGTGAAATATACTGATTTATTTTTTTATGTTTGTTTGTTTTTTGCAGTACGCAGGACTCTCACTGCTGTGGCCTCTCCCGTTGTGGAGCACAGGCTCCAGACGTGCAGGCTCAGTGGCCATGGCTCATAGGCCCAGCCGCTCTGCAGCATATGCGACCTTCCTGGACCGGGACACGAACCCATGTCCCCTGTATCAGCAGGTAGACTCTCAACCACTGCGCCACCAGGGAAGCCCAAGTATACTGATTTATTAATGAAGATTTAGAAAAAATTAAAAAGGAAAGAATTCACATTTTTGCTTATTGTCCAATCAGTGAAGATTGTTTTATATTGTCCAGGACTCATCTCTTTCTTTTCATATTCAGGTACCATCTTGTTGTCATACATACCATTCCTAGCTAATTTCGTATCTCTCACTGAAGTAAAAACCTAACACACTGTTATTACTCACAATGCCATAGCTCTTTCAATATTTTTTTTTGCTTCTGCATTTCCCTAACATCATTCATTTATGCTGGTTACTCATTTTGCTGAATCATCCTTTGGACCACCATGTACACTGACTTCTAATGACTTTTTCAAAGGTTGTTACCGTTTTTGTTGATGATCTCAAATGCAAGTCTTACTCAGAGTATTCAGGAAAATGTAAACTATACACCCCTGCTCTCTACACATTGCCACCAATGGAAAGGAGGGATAAGAACCCATGATCACAGTGAAAGTAGTCTCGTTTTTGCAAAGAATGTCTATTCCACTTATGGTACCTGGAAGAGTACATCAACACAACATCAATTAAAAGCAAGAAAGAACAGTAATAAGAAGGAATAGTTTTGATTAGAGCAAAGATCTCAAAGAATCCTTGGAGAGACAGAAATGTTCTCTTATATTAATCCCTTAGACTCAAATAACATTAACTCTGGGACATCTGAAGAAAAATCAGAAAGAATGATCTATGTTCATATACACTGAAAATACTAATATTTAAACATAAATAATAATGCAAAGTTGAGGCCAGGAAGCATATTTTTTGTTGTAGTTCAAACATTTTTAAAGTAGCATAAAATTTCAGAGCTTGTGAGGAATTAAGTATCAGTGTAATCCCCTTAAGCATAGAAAAAACCACTGAAGCCTGTGTGTCAATGCTGAGGTTATGCTTTTAAGCCTGTTTCCCAGTCTAACTCACATTATATTCTATATAATCTTATCAAAAGTAAATTGGTTTTAATACCTTGGTATCCCATATTGTATAGTTTTATGTCTATTTTGGTGCCCAAATTCTTGCCTTTTAGGCCTAGAGTCCTGACACTATGTCTTACCTTTTCCTATGCAAAATTTACTATCAGTAAGATCTAAAGCCAATATTTCACATATGAGTTTGAATTATGCCAAAATTTCACAGACATTTGTTTGTTCAATTTTGTCTCTGTGGAATTAAAGTATTTGTTTAATGGAACAAGAATTTCATGTGAGGAAACAGGTAAACAGAACATTGAGGGTAAAGGGGATCTTGTCTTGACTTCTCAAGTCACACCATGTGGGCAGCCTAACACTATGTTTAGGGATTATTTCTACATACCATTTTATAATATGGTTAATAAAATGTTTGTGATTGGGCTTAACACTTGTTTCCATCTTCCTTAATCCCAAGATCCAATTAAAATGGTAGTAAAGCATAAGAGTGTTATAAATCCACAAAAATAAAGAAAACAGAAGAGGGGACAAGCTGACAAGAAGTTTCAACAGCACCTTGGAAAACTGAAAGCAGATAGAAGGTGATAACTGATGGAACAAGGCTGAGGGACCCTTAGGTCTTCTATGCAGACAGAGAAGGATATAGATGGTAAGGCAGCTAATATGCCATGTAAAAGAGTAGAAGCTGAGGCATTAACATGAAAGTAGATGTCTGAGGTGAGACATAGAGGTAAAAATGGGTATGGGGGATAATGTATATAAAACACTCCATCCTACTACCACCACCATAAACATAGAGAACAACAGCATAAAAATTTTGCCAGTTTGGGAAAGAAACCTGAGGATCTTTCTCAGGGGAAATGGAACACTTTCAGAAAAATTTAAAAAGTTATCTGAATTTTGACATTCAGATATCTCCAATATAATTGCCAGCTTATGCTGATCACTTTTTCCTATCAATACATACAGAATTGCCAATCTACTTTATATGCATCACCTTTAAATATCAATTGACAATCAACCATCTCTGACCACTTGAGGATATTTTCTAGTGTGAATAATAGAGGGTGCAGTAAACAAACAGAAAATACGGAGATAATGTGAGGCTATAATCAGTCATGCCAAATTTATGCTGCATATATCCAAATCAAACATATATGTGTGTACATGTATATGTATGTGTATGTGTGTGTTTCTTGGAGTTCCTGAAGACCATTCCCAGTTTCAATAATTCATTATTGTAACTCACAGAACTCAGAATATAGTTGTACTCATGGCTATGATTTATTACTGCTAAAGGATAAAATACAAAATTAGCAAAGGGAAAAATCACATGAAGCAAAGACCAGAGGGAGCTAAGTGCAAGGTTTAAAGAGTCTTCTCTCAGTGGAATCATCTGGGATGTACTTAATTCCCCTACCAATGAGTTGGAACAGCACATGGGAAATGCCACTCATCATTTTGGGGAACCATGGGAGTCCTCCAAAATCCAAGTTCCCAGATGCCAACCAAGGGCTAATCTTGCAAACAGAATTTTTTTTGCGATAGCAGTGTGTTATGTTAACTCTTTCCTAAGGAATACACATATATAAAAATGAGAGAATAAATTTTTAAATAAAAAGTTGAGAAAAATTTCCCAGAGTTCATTAACTTATTCAGCAAATTAGTTGGGGTATTCTAAGCTTAACACTATTTTAGGACTTTGGGAAATAAAAGGAAATAAAAGAGACATAGATCACTGGCTTTGTGTATATTCTAGTACAGTAAAGAAAAATGAATATAATAACTTACAAACTTTCCTAAATTTGAGAAGGTATACTGTTGTGAAAACAATGTAGAGCAGAGCAAAAAAAAAAAAAGTTGGGGTCTGTGGGGGAAATTTGTAGCCATAAATAGAATTGATCTCACTGAGAAGGTGAGGTTAATCAAAGCCTCAAATAACAACAAAGATGAAGACAGTGATTAAACACTGGATTTAGCATCTGTAGAGTGTGTGAAGCAAAAAGTTTATCAAATTTAAAAGAGAATGTGTGGTTACAGTTTTGTTTAAGATGGAATAATTATAGTCTCTCTGTTTACTCCACTGCATACAACTATAAAACCTGGAAATAATGCATGGAGCAGTCACTGTCACTCCTTCTCCCACCCTCTAGCTCCTGGCAACCACTAAGCTACTTTCTGTCCCTATGGATTTCCCTATCTGGACATTTCATATGCATAGAATCATATAATTGGTGGGCTTTTATGTCTGGCTCTTTCTCTTATTTTAATGTTTTCAAGGTTCATCAAGTTGTACCATGAATCAGTACTTTATTTATTTAGATGGCTGAATAATATTCCATTGTATCAATATACCATTTTGACCATCTATTCATCAGATAATGAAGATTTGGGTTGTTTCCACTTTTTGGATATTATGAATAATGCTTCCATAAACATTTATGTACACACTTTTGTTAGACCCATGTTTTCAATCCTACTGTGTATATACCTAGAAGTTGAAGTGGTAACTCTATCTTTAACGTTGAGGAACTGAAAAAAAAGTTTTCCAAAATGGCTGCATAATTTCACATTCTACATATTTGTCAACACTTATAATTATCCATCTTTTTATTTTAGCCACCCTAGTTGGTATGCTTCATTTAGTTTTGTATCTATTTTATGTCCACCTAAAGAACACCTGGCATAGAGTTCATAACAAATGTTTTGACTGAGTGAATTAATGAATGACTTAAATAAATACTATTCATATCTATATAACCCATGTGCAATTAAAGTTTTTGGTCTAATTGACTCATTAAAAATGATTTTCTCTTCTATTTTACTATTTTTGGCATGAAAATAAATCAGTCTGTTGGAAATATCTTTCTTGTAAATACCAGAATGAAATTCAAAACATTTGCATTCATTTTTGCAGGCATTTCCCATCGTATATCATGAGGTCCTCAAAGTTCAAAACCATGTATTTTAATACGACATTTTAATCTGCTCTGATTTCATCAGCTTGTATATCCCTTTTTTCTTTTTATCTCTTGTTTTAGCCATTGATTTCTATTTTCTCTCCAACCACAGGCTTTTCAACAGGTCATAAAAGAAAAACAAAAGCACACCTAAATTTATTTTGAAAGATAGAGAAATTTGTTTCCATCTCCACAATTACTTGGGTCCCTGTGAAGCATTAATAGTGAAGATCCTTTCAAAATTAGAGAGGACCATTCTCCTTATACACCTTTGCAGCAATCACAGTGAAAGAATGCCCCACAGAGTGATATTAAGAGAGATTCTCCATTTTGTACAACACTTACTAAATGGAATGTATATTGTATTATAATTTATTGCTAGGGAAATTTAGCTTATAAAAAAAGAGCAACTTTATTTATGTCACAATGTTCCCAATATCAGTCAATACCAAATCCAAGCTAACATCTATAAGAGAAAAAAATAACACACAGACACTCCTGTTTAATTTTTGTTTATGCTTTAACTCCAGTGCTAAAGTGTTCTTTATTGATTACAGAAACAGTTAGCTTTCAATAATAAAATGTAATTAAAATGTAACTGATGACTTTCATAATTGTTCTTCCCTACAGATATATTAATTGATGATTTGGCAGATAATCTATAATTTTTATCCAGTTGCATGTAATCAATTGTTGCACTGTACTTGGCTATTTGATAATGTCAGATATTTTCAGCCTTTTAGACAGCTTTGCCACATCTATCTACATGTAATCGTTTATCTATTTCTAACATAGCTCAGAGGACTTGTAAAAACTTTGTTTATATAAGCCAAAGAATGTTTGCATCTGTTATGCAAAGCAATTAAATAATTGCATCAATTCTAGTATATTCCAAGTCCAGGACCAGTTGGTTTCACAGGCAAATTCTATCAAACATCTAGAGAAGAGTTAAATCTCTCCTTCTGAAACTCTTCCAAAAAATTACAGAGGAAGGAACACTCCCAAGCTCATTCTATGAGGCCACCATCACCCTGATACCAAAACCAAACAAAGATACCACAAAAAAAGAAAATATCACTGAGGGGGATATCACTGATGAACACAAAATCCTCAACAAAATACTAGCAAACCAAATCCAACAATATATTAAAAGGATTATACGCCATGACCAAGAGGGATTTGTCCCAGTGATGTAAGGATTCTTCAATATCCACAAATCAATCACTGTGATACACCATGTTAACTAACTGAAAAATAAAAACCATATGATCATCTCAATAGATGCACAAAAAGCTTTTGACAAAATTCAAAACCGATTTATGATAAAAACCCTCCAGAAAGTGGGAATAGAGTGAACTTACCTCAACATAATAAAGGGCATATATGACAAACCCACAGCTATTATCATTCTCAACAGTGAAAAGCTGAAAGCATTCTCTCTAAGATTACAAACAAGGTGAGATGCCCATTGTGACCACTTTTATTCAACATGGTTTTGGAACTCCTAGCCACAGCAATCAGAGAAGAAAAAGAAATAAAAGGAATACTAGTTGGAAAAGAAGAAGTGAAACTGTCACTGTTTGCAGATGACATGATACTATACATAGAAAATCCTAAAGATGCTACCAGAAAACTATTAGAGCTCATCAATGAATTTAGCAAAGTTACAGGATACAAAATTAATACACAGAAATCTCTTGCATTCCCATACATTAACAATGAAAGATCAGAAAGAGAAATTCAGGTAACAGTCTCATTTACCATCACATCAAAAAGAATAAAACACCTAGGAATAAGCCTACCTAAGGAGAAGAATGATCACTACTCTGAAAACAATAAGATGCTGATGAAAGAAATCAGAGATGACACAAACAGTTGGAGAGATATACCATGCTCTTGTATTGGAAGAATCAGTATTGTGAAAAGGCAATCTACAGATTCAATGCAATCCTTATCAAACTACCAATGGCATTTTCCACAGAATTAGGGAAAAAACAACTTTAAATTTATATGGAAACACAAAAGACACCAAATAGCCAAAGCAATCTTGAGAAAGAAAAATGGAGCTGGAGGAATCAGACTCCCTGACTTCAGACTATACTACAAAGTTACAGTAATCAAAACAGTAGGGTACTGGCACAAAAACAGAAATATAGATAAATATAGATAAATATAGATAAATGTAATAGAATAGAAAACCCAGAAATAAACTCATGCACCTATGGTCAATTAATCTATGACAAGGGAGGCAAGAATATACAATGGAGAAAAGACAGTCTCTTCAATAAGTGGTGCTGGGAAAACTTGAGAGCTACATGTAAACGAAATTAGAACATTCACTAACACCATACACAAAAATAAAATCAAAATGGATCAAAGACCTAAATGCAGGGCCAGACACTATAAAACTGTGAGAGGAAAACATAGGCAGAACATTCTTTGACATAAACTGCAGCAAGATCTTTCTGGATTTACCTCCTAGAGTAATAAAGATTAAAAAAATAAACAAATGGGACCTAATTAAACTTAAAAGCTTTTGCACAGCAAAGGAAACCAGAAGCAACATGAAAAGACAGCCTTCAGGATGCGAGAAAATATTTGCAAATGAAGCAATGGAGAAAGGATTAATCTCCAGAATATACAAGCAGCTCATGCAGCTCAATATCAAAACAAACAAACAAACAAACAAAATGGGTGGAAGACGTAAATAGATATTTCTCCAAAGAAGACATACAGATGGCCAACAAACACATGAAAAGATGCTCAACATCATTAATTATCAGAGAAATCCAAATCAAAACCACAGTGAGGTATCACCTCACAGCAGAAAGGCCATCATCAAAAAATCTACAAACAATATATATTGGAGAGGGTGTGGAGGAAAGGGAACCCTCTTGCACTATTGGTGGGAATGTGAATTGATACAGCCACTATGGAGAACAGTATGGAGGTTCCTCAAAAAACTAAAAATAGAACTACCATATGACCCAGCAATCCTAGGTCTATATCCAGAGAAAACCAAAATTGAAAAAGATACATGCACCCCAAATTTCCTTGCAGCACTATTTACAATAGCCAGGACATGGAAGCAATTTAAATGACCATTGACAGAGGAATGGATAAAGAGCATGTGGTACATATACACAATAGAATATTACTCAGCCATAAAAAAAAACAAAATAATGCTATTTGCAGCAACATGGATGGACATAGAGATTGTCATACTGAGTGAAGTCAGTCAGACACAGAAATACAAATATCATATTATATCACTTATAGGTGGAATCTTAAAAAAAAACTGGTATAAATGAACTTATTTACAAAACAGAAGTAGAGACACAGATGTAGAAAACAAACTTATGGTTGTCAAGGGGGAAGGGGGAGGGATAAATTTGGAGATTGGGGTTGACATATACACACTACTATATGCAGTAAGTCCCCTACATACGAATGAGTTCCATTGTGAGAGAGCGTTTGGAAGTCCCATTTGTCCAACTTTGTTGGACTTATGCACACTACTATATATAATATAGATAACAAACAAGGACCTACTGTATAGCACAGGGAACTGTATCCAATATTCTGTGATAACGTACATGAGAAAAGAATCTAAGAATGAATATATGTATATGTATAACTGAATCACTTTGCTGTACACCTGAAACTAACACAACCTTGTAAATCAACTATACTCCAATAAAAGTAAAGTATTAAAAAATCTTCTGTATATTCCAAATCAAACCATACTGAGAATACTTACCATATGCTTGTTTCCACAGGACAAAGTTTTTAGCTTTTTTTTTCTTTTTCAACATTTGTGTTTGTTTATTGGCAGTGTAAAGATTTAAAGAGGTGAAAAGAAACCTCAAAGTTAGTGAAATCAGCTTTCTCAGCCCCACATTGCTTGAAATAAACTTCATGGAACTTTTCAGTGTGAACATGTAAGAACACTGAGTGAAGTCAACAAAAGAATTAGTAATCTTCTGAATGTATTGTTTACTTCAAAAGTAAATGAAGAAGTGCTTCTTTTCAGAAAGAAATTATATTACAGTTTTGTTGAGTGACTAATGTTCTATAGCCCAGGCTGTTAGTTTTAAATTGTGCCCCAGTATTGTTAAACAGAGTCTCCAGAAATAAGCTTAATACATTTAAAAAATATATAAAATCTCTCAGAAACAACATTTCTAAAAGAAACCTTTGGTTAATTTATTATGAACGAAGATTTGTACAAAATTATTTGGTACCAAATCATTGCTTAGGTTTTTTTTTCTTTAAGTTTTTTATTTATTATCTGTTCTTATGATTATTGTTTAACCATGTTAATTGGTTAAATCACAGCACAACATAGATGGGGATTTAAATAGTTTTGCTTTGTATGGCTGTTGGCTAATCCTTTGTGACTTTGTTTTAGTGGAGCATTGTGTTCTAATTAGATGGAGGATAATGCTGTTAAAGCTGGTGCTTCCTTTGTGATAGTTCCACATGTGAGTGTTGTGTGTGTGTGTGTGTGTGTGAGAGAGAGAGAGAGAGAGAGAGAGAGAGAGAGAGATACATGACTCAGCCAGAAAGTATGAATGTGGAGCTCAGACTCTTTGATATATATGTCTTCTTTATCTTGTTTGTTCAAATCAGAAACCTCACAAGCTGGAATACAAAGAAGATTTGGAGTATTGATACCATACAAAAGTATATTAATAAAAAAGACCAATACTTGACATGATGATGGACAGCATATGTGCTTCAAATCTATGAAGGAAAATCAACTACACTTAACATAGGGGAGAGAAAAAATGTTTCCTCTAGGCACGAGAGACCAAAGTGAAATATTTCCTGCCTTTAGTTTTCAGAGGGGCATTGTTTCACTCTGAAGTGTCTTCAATTCATTATAAAGCTACATCTGGTATTTAAGTTCATAGATCTTAAAAAAAGTGACTCAACTCCATTATTTCACAGTTGAAAATGAGGCATAGAATTTTCAATATTGGTCTGGGCAAAGTCATGAAGACAGTCTAAGCTACTTTGTACATATGTTTTCATTTATTTGTTCTTTTGACCAGTGATGCTAATAGATATATGGAAGAAATACAAAGTCTTTGTGATTTTAATAGATACATGGAAGAAAGCATCTGTAAATTAACTGTTAAATCTGAGATTGTTAAAACCTTATGCGTATCTATTTCCATATACCAAATAATAATTTAAAATATTCTTAAGACTGCCAAGGTTGTTGGCATCAGGAAACTTGAATTTGAATTCCAATCTATCTCTCACCAAATAGGGGACTTGGAGTAAGTTACTTCTGCTCTCTGTGCCTCAGCTTCCACCTCTGTAAAATGAATTGTTTGCAGGAGATCATTTCTAGGTTTCTCTTCTGATTTATAAGTTTATGATGTAGGTTCTAACTATGTGTTTGGTAAAATTTCACTTCCTGGGATCTTCTGTCAATGTGAGTTCGTTCATGTGAAGTAGATATATGCCAGAGTCCTGTGTCATCTGCAGTTGAATATGTCCCCTTACACATATAGTTAATGTTGCACCTGTGATTCCCATAGGCTCCATGAACAGGTTGTGCTCAAATTCACTTACTGGCTGGTCTTATATCAACTGAGCACTTGCAAAGGTATTTCTATTTCATTAATCTTGAAGAAATTTAAAGTCCTAAATTTCCAAGAGAAAAGTTTTGACCACAAACTGACCCATGACATACTATTCAAATTTAACTAAATATTTATTTATTCATGGAAGCTTAATGAGGTTTTATTTTTTGGTCAGATTTTGAAAATTAAAAGGTATAAAAAGGCATATACTATTTTTATGGAAGGTACTTGGGTGATTATCATACAAACTCAGGGAGATAGGAGGCATCACCTTCTGAGGAGGTTCTTTTTAATATTGGGATTCATCATTTTTAATAGGATGCCACAGTGAAGAAAAATATCTTTGCTGAATTAATTCACATATATTCAAATGAAGATTAGACTAGAAATCTGAACATTTGTGTTATAATAAAAACTCTGATACTAAGTAGTAATTAAGCATTGGTAAGGTACCCAATGTTTCTATGCCTTGTTAATCTTGTCCATTAATTGAGCATGTGACACCTGACATACTTACCTAAAAGCTTTTGGTGAGCACTAAACAACAGTATCAGTATATAAAAACTGAATACAAACAAGGGCCCCATGTATTACGACAACAACTATAAAATGACAAAGAGATCTATTGGTATATATTTGGCTCCAACAGCAATGACTAATTGTTACACACACATTCACACACAAACACACACTCACACAAACACATAGAATCCTATACACCAAAACCATTTGAACATTTGTTAATTATGGAAAAATATCCAGGCTGCATTCTACATTGTTAAGATAAATATAGCCATCTTGACAACTTTTTATTAAACCCAGCGCTTTTTATTTACATAAATGGAGGAAGAGGTCTTTTCCTCTGCAATGATTTTGCTCTACCATGGAATATTTATTTCTCTCCATCCATAGTCCTAACTACCACCAAAGCTCTTTGCTAATGATTTCAGCTGCAGGCTCATATTTGTTTAATTCTCCATTTTCTAAATCATTAAAAATAGATCCCTTTCTTGAAAGTTTTCTGACAAAGAGGAATTCAGTTCTCTTTAATTAAATCCGGTGGCCTGAAACACCAAAGAGAAGTAAACTCAGGGGATTCCAACAAGAAGAGACAGTTTAGATCAAAGGAAATACTCATGTGGTACCAAGTTCAGAATGAGAATTAGAAAAATCCCAGAAGAAAACAGTAAGTATAATGTCCTACAACCTTCCACGCTAAATTTGGCTGCACCATTTATTAGCTACCTGACAGTGCAAGTTATGTTTCATCCCTCTGAGCATGAGTGTCCTCACCAATAATAAGATGATTATATCCAACTCTTGGGGTGTTCTTAGAATGAAATATGATAGGTAGGATGAGAAAGAAACTAACCTTTGGTCAGTGTCTATCATATGCTCTTAAATACACATCTCAATCAATCTTCGCATTAATCCTTTTGAAATATTTGCTACTATATGCATTTTATAAATAAATATAGAAAAACATAAGAAAGTTGAAAAATAATTATTGCATACCTAAGGTCAAAAGTTAGTAATTGGAACTGAAAACCATGATTTAGAAACAAATCTGCTATACTCCAAAATGCACGTTCTTTCCACTAACTCATGATTTCCTATGCAGACATTCAAACAAACATCACTTTCATTCATTTAAAAAAAACATTAGAATAACCTAGAGAAAAGATCTTCAAAAAGTCTCATTTCTGCCATCAAGTATAAGTACCTCAGAACAATAGATCCTATATCAGTCTAGTGAAACATTATATTAGAGTGAAAGAAGCGTGTGTTGGCCTACACAACTGATTTCATAACCATGTTCCACATTGACTAGATGTGTCTTTTGCACAAATTAATTAAATTATCTGTCTCAGTTTTCTTATCTGTGCAATGGAAATTCTCAAACCCTTATCACAGATCTGTTATAAGAATTAAGTGAGAGTAACTGAATCAAGGAAGTCAGTTAAGCTGATGTTCATACTTCATCTCCAATCCAAAACTCCATCAAATGTCTGAACAAACATACTTTAAATAAATAGTAATGGGGGGAAAAGAGTACCACCAGAAAGAGACATATTTGGGGGAATTCCTAAAAAATCAGACAGTAACATGCATTAGTTCTACAGAGAAATAAGACTAGAGAATATCACTTCACCAATCTAGAGATTTCTTCACTAGAAATCTAGTGGGGAGGAAGTATCAAGAATAGAGTGGCAACATATAAAAGATAAGAAAAGCATCCTGTGGAAATAAGAGGTATTATACCTAATGCTAGCAAAAAATAAATACATCTCTGAAAAAGTTACTTCAGTATGAAGTACAATAAGATGAAAAAAATGGAATCTGAGGAATAACAAGGAATATTGAAGAAAAATATGGTTGGACAAACCAACCTGTAAATTTATATTTAGAAGTAATTTTGAGGCATAATGAAAAAATGACATCACATAATCACTGGTGGTGATTCAAGACCTGAAGACAAAGCATATCCTGGATGACCCAGTGATGGAGGAATAAAGTAGCCTGCTACTGACATTTCCAGACCACTTCAATAGATATTCATGTCTTGCTTTTGCCCATGTTGAAGCTGTTTCAAGAGTATCAACTATTTGTAATCTGTGAGTCCTTTTAGCAATTGAATACTTAAAGTAATTAAAAAGTAGTTATCACAATACGTAACCTCTTTTTCTTGAGTACCAGGTTATATATGTTAGTTATGTATAACCTCAGGCTCTCCTGAAACCTCGCACATCTGAATTTCATCAACAATGTTACTTCCAAAAAACTTACAAATGCATGGTTGCCAAACATTATTGATCTCTAGTTAGTACATTCTGTAGCTTTGGCCAAGGGTCAATGCCAAGCTTCAGACATCCCTGAAAGAAGCATGTAGTCAATCCTGCTAGGCTAAAATTTACCCATCCTTATGCATATAATCTTCAAAATCATGTGGATCAATAACAATTTTATTGATGTATTATATCCAAATAAAACTCAATAAATTCTGAAGAGTAGAGGTCATACAAATTATACTATTTAATCATAGTAAGATAGAATAGTAAAAGAATAGCTCTTTTCAGATTTAGAGTAATTTTTCTATCCTTATCCATGTACTTATCAACATTACATGTTGAAGTTTATCACATATTTAAAGGAATATATACATATATAAATATATTGCAAATTACATTGCAAAATTAGAGTGATTATTTCAATAGGGCAGCACAAAATCATTTGATGAAACTTGATCCCCATTCATGATAAAAGCTATCAGAAAAATAAAATTAGAAAGAAATTCCCCAAATGTCTAGATACAACTAGATGCCTTCAAAAATATTATTATTTTTGGGAAAAACTCAAGCATTAAAATCAGGAAAGTAAAAATGTTGCTGTCACCTAGGATTCCTTCTTAAAGTGGAAGCTATTGTCAAGATAGACAAGTAGAATAAATAAGCAGTATACCAATCAGAAATGAGCAAAATTAACCAAATTTATGAACTATAAAATTGTATATCAATAAAATATTTTAGGTTAAAATATCAACAGAATAAAAAATAACAATACTAGGAGAATTTTTTACTGTAATTAATGTGCTGTCTAAAGACATTAAAACAAATACTCTTTATAACAAATGTAGGAGGTTGTTTCTATTGTTATCCCATTTTACAGATGAGGAAACTTGAGTGCAAACTGTATAACACAATTTATGAGTAGTCAAGAAAGAATTTGAGGGCTTCCCTGGTGGCACAGTGGTTGAGAGTCCGCCTGCCGATGCAGGGGGCACGGGTTCGTGCCCCGGTCTGGGAAGATCCCACATGCCGTGGCGTGGCTGGGCCCGTGAGCCATGGCTGCTGAGCCTGCGCGTCTAGAGCCTGTGCTCCACAACCAGAGAGGCCACAACAGTGAGAGGTCCGTGTACCGCAAAAAAAAAAAAAAAGAAAAAGAATTTGAATTTAAGCAGTCTGGTTGCAGAGTCTATATATTTAACCACCATGCTGAGTTTTTCAATGCACTAGAAATAACCAAGTAGAAAATGCGATTGTAATGTTTCAGCAAAGGAAGTCATTAAATACTCAAGAATAAATCTGATAAGAGAAAGGCATGACCCCTTGAAAATTATGAAAGAATAGCCAAGAAAATTTTCAGAAGAAGGAAAATAATAAATGACATGCTATAACAGCTAATCAAATCATACAAATAAAACTCAATTAATTAAATCCTGGGGAACAATATATAATGGTATAGGAATAAACAAATAAGTTGATAGAACAATGGAAAACTTAGAAACATAATTACATTTGATATAGTTTTGACAAAAATTTCATGGTTTATTAGGTCTTTATTTGTGAAGATAAGCATTCACACTCCTTTCTAATATTTTACACAGATTAATAAATTATAGGTAGACTACATAGCTAACAGTAATAAACACATTAGAAGAAAATATAGAGGAATATTTCAGTAAGTTTGTGTGATTAGAAACCTTTCCTAAACAAGACATGAAATCCAGAATCCATAAAGCTAAAGGTCAGTATATTTACTTATAAAAAAATTCTGTGTGCTGAACTAAGTCAGAAAAAATAAGCATTCTGCAAGAAAAAAAATTGCAAAGTATACATTAAATGCATCAATATCTAGAATATATAGAGAATTCAAAATAAGTTGAGTAAACTGAAATTTATATATGGAAGAATATAGACAATTATTTTTAAAAGATGATTACTTTCTCTAATATGGAAATAATATTAAATAATATTTTGTACTCATCTGTATTTGTTTTCTATTGCTTCCATGATAAATTATCAAAAACTCAGTAGTTTAAACAACACAAATTTATTACCTTACAATTCTGGTTGTTAGAAATGTGACACAGGTCTCACTGAGTACTTTCTGGAGGCTGTGGGGAAAATTTGTTTTCTTGCCTTTTTCAGGTCCTAGAGGCTTCTTGCTATGCTCCTATGATTCCACTTGTTACTTTAGGTTGTCTTTCATCTGAGGTTCCAGGAGGAGAGGTGTTTTGGATATAGGTGGCCCATATCAATATATTTCAGCATCTTACAGCTGTATACTTAAGATTGTCTCAAAATATAAGGACTTCTTTTTTTTTATTTTTTTAAAACTTTCTTTTTTTTCTTTTTTTAAATTTTATTTATTTATTTTATGGCTGTGTTGGGTCTTCGTTTCTGTGCGAGGGCTTTCTCTAGTTGCGGCAAGTGGGGGCCACTCTTCATCGCGGTGCACGGGCCTCTCACTATCGCAGCCTCTCTTGTTGCGTCGCACAGGCTCCAGACGCGCAGGCTCAGTAATTGTGGCTCACGGGCCCAGCCGCTCCGCGGCATGTGGGATCCTCCCAGACCAGGGCCCGAACCCGTGTCCCCTGCATTGGCAGGCAGACCCCCAACCACTGCGCCACCAGGGAAGCCCAAGGACTTCTTATAACTTAAAATACTGATCACTTTAGAATTCCAACTTCTTTTATATTATACTGAAAATGTCTTAATATGCTTTCTCTCCTTTGTTTTATTAAAGTATAATTGATTTATAATATATTAGTTTCAGGTATACAACATAGTACTCAATATTTTTATAGATTACACTCCATTTAAAATTATTATAAAATATTGGCTATATTCCCTGTGCTATACAATATATCTTTGTATCTTATTTATTTTATACATAGTAGTTTGTACCTCTTATTCCCCTGCCTCTATCTTGCCCCTCACTCCTTCCCTCTCACAGCTGGTAACCACTAGTTTTTTTCTCTATATATGTGAGTCTGTTTCTATTTCATTATATTTATTCATTTATTTTGTTTTTGAGATTCCACGTATAAGTGATAACACACAGTATTTCTTTCTCTGTCTGACTTATTTTGCTAACCATATTACCCTCCATTTTCTGTTTTTTTTTTTTTGGAGGGACTGATTTTTTTCTCTAATTTCTCTACAATCTTTTCACTGAGAATATAATCTTGTAATTATTTTGTTGTATTCCATTTTTAACCCTGCTACCCATAGCACTAAGTTCAGTACTTGAACTATATTAGGACTCAATTTAATTTAATAACAATAGCTTCAGTATATTAAAGTTGGATATAAAGTCTTAAATATTATTAGCCCAGTTTACTCATTAGAATTTTGTGTGGGTCAATCCTTTGCTGTTCACGAATTTTCCACATACATTTAACAAACTCTTGAATTTACTTCATTAGAACAGTCAAAACACACACAGACATTTCCAAAATTATCTTTCTAAATGGATAGTTGGGAAGACTCAGACTGAGAAAAGTGAAGAAACTAGCCAAAATCAAAATTTTGGTGCCTTCAGAGAGAAGGTAAAAACCAGTATTCCTTGACCCTCTCCCTCTCCTGTCCCTTTCTGTTATTCTGTTTCATAGACTTATTTTCAAAATGCTGCCTTTATATAGTCAACTAAACTCTCTATTTTCCAATATATTTGACTAAACCCTCAATATTCCGTTAGCTTCTTAATTGTTATGAATGCATTTTAACATTGTATCATATATATAAAAATATATATATATAATTTTAAAAAATCAGTCTTAATGGTAAAAATCATGTCTCATTCTACTCTAACTTAACAGTAACTCTTATTGGTAAAAAGAGATATGTATTGGTAAATCTGCTTAGTTATGATACAAAAGTAAGAACTTAATTTAAATTAGAGTAGATTGCTTGTCAATTTGATGAGAAAATTAACATTAAACTTACTCTTTACCAATAAAAATTATTATCTGAAGGAATAAAGTTGTTTGGCAGTGACACAAAAGTATATATATATATATATATATACTAAAATTTGAGCCGGCAAAACATGTTTTTCCAACATAATAGCAAACTTATAGATTTTTTTTCAGATTTGGTTGAGCTGAGGATAGCAGACTTCTAGAATTTTTTTAAGATTTAGTTGAGTAGAGGATAGCACATATCACATAAAGAATATAATTCAAAAGTCTAAGATATTTGTATTACATAAATATCTGAAAATATTAACAATCATTCCAATCATTGATTTATTGAATGGTTACCCTGAAAGTACACAATATACATGAAAAATATAAATTCTTCTGAGTAAGGAATTGTGGGTGTATCCAAGAGAAAAAAAATACTTGATGAGAAGCTGGAAGAATATAAATTTTTGCTGTAAAATAAAGCAAGACTACGAGAGGCCTGGGACTAGGCAGAGAGAAATTTGATTGTATTGACCTGTGAAAGAAACTCTCCTTCTTCAATAGGAGACATTAGAAAGTATTTCAGCATTGTTTACTTCAGTTGAAGTGTAGCTGAGAGATGAAGAGGGGTTGCATGGTCTGTAGACTAAAGGAATCAAAGTCTGAGTCACTATGACAAAGAGGAAATACAGCTCCTAGCTGGAACTGATCTAAAGAGATTTCTGAGTAGCTGCAAAGTACTGACACATAGCATATGCTAATGATAACATTCAGGAAGAAATCAACTTTGCATATCAATGAATATCAAGACACATGTGACTATTATAAAACAGGAGCCAGCAAATGCACAGGAATCTGTAGAAACTTAGAGAGACTGAACACAGAAGAAAAGCTAGTCAATAAAGATCCTTTTGACAAGCTAGAAACGCTTTGAAGGGGCCAAAATTCTTGGTTAGACAGTTACATATACCAAGTTGTCAGTGCATTCTAACCAGTTAATGCTTAATATCAATGTAATATTTTATTTCCTACTAATTAAACTCCTTGATATAATTTGTTGTAAATGTTTGTCTAGTATTATACCTGTTGCTAGAAAGTGCTGGGAAAGAGGGTATATGCTTCCTGGCAAAAGTCCATGAGTCTAATTATCCAAAGAAATTCACACCACAAGTACAACTAACAGGTGTAATCTGCATAGGTGAAAACAAAACTCTTAACTGGATTTTGTTCAATCTTCATTCAAAAGTTTCTATACCACAAGGTTGTGTTTGAGGTGAGATTGCTCTGAGCAGATACTTCTATTTAAGTTTAGGGCAAGAATATACAACAAAAGGGTCAGCGGAAAGAAACACTGATTCCCAAACACTAATGGCCCATAAAAGTGTTTAAGACTCAGCTGAATCCTCCTCTACTCAGAACATCTCTTCATCCATCCCCAACAGGTACACTCTCTTGTTCTTGAGATTCCAGTGTTAATAGTAATAATAATAATACCCTTGAATCATGTTATGTCTCTTACTAGCCATACCCAATGGACTTCCTATGGCTCATGATCCCCTCATTATAGTAGATTAATGGGTACTGTTTTCCCTTACATATTTCTCTGTAGGGCGGGTACATATTAAGAAAGGGAATTTATTTCTCCATATTCCAAAGAACAGAAAGTCATCAAAAGAAAATGTTACTAATATTAAAGATAGAATAGGTGAGTTCAGGAGCTGTCAGGACTGGGAAGATTACTTTTGTTACCAAACTACTCTGCACATATCTCTTGTACTTACAAGGCCCCTTCCTTAGGCTGTCTGCTGAAGGCCTTCTCATAATGGTGTTTTCTGTAGCTATTATTAAAGAAATGATGGATGTTTGTTGATTACTTACCATGTACCACACACTTTAAAATGCATAATCTTATTTAATCATTAGGAGAAAGTTTGTATATATTATTATTATTCCTTTTTTTCAAGAGAAGTTGAGAAATATTCATAACTTGCTAAAAGTCACAGAGCTATATGTGATACTAAGGGGCAGACAATAACCTTGAACTCAGGTCTTATAACTCAAAGTCAGACTTGAGGCTTCGTCATCAGACATATATTTTAATTTGTTATATTTTTATTGAAGTATAGTTGATTACAACATTGTATTATTTTCAGATGTACAGCAAAGTGATTCAGTTATTAACATATATATAATGTATATATATATAGTGTATATATATATAGTATATGTATATAAAAATAGTATATACATACATACTTTTTGATTAATTTTCCATTATAGCTTACTACAAGATATTGAATATAGTTCCTTGTGCTATAAATCCTTGTTACTTATGTATTTTATATAATAGTGTGTATCTGTTAATTTCATACTCCGAGTTTATCCCTTCCCCTTCCTTTCCCCTTTGGTAACGATAAGTGAATTTTATGAGTCTGTGAGGCTGTTTCTGTTTTGTAAATAAATTAATTCACCTTATTTTTTAGATTGCATGTATAAGTGATATAATATTTTAATATTTGTCTTTGACTTACTTCACTTAGTATGATATTCTCTAAGCACATCCATATTGCAGCGAATGACAATATTTCATTCTATGTTATGGCTGAGTAACAGTCCATTGTGTGTGTGTGTGTGTGTGTGTGTGTGTGTATATATATATATATGTGTGTGTATATATGTAAGTATACAACTTCTTTATCCATTAATCTATTGATGAACACATAGGCTGATTTCATGTCTTGGCTATTGTATATAGTGCTGCTATGAACATTGGTGTTCATGTATCTTTCCAAATTACAGTTTTTGTCTTTTCTAGATATATGCCCAGGAGTGGGAATGCTGGGTCATATGGTCACTTTATTTTTAGTTATTTAAGGAACCTCTATACTATTTTCCATATTGGCTGCACTAATTTACATTCCCACCAACAGTGTAAGAGGATTCTCTTTTCTCTATATCCTCTACTGCATGTATTATTTGTAATATTTTGATGATAGCCATTCTGACAGGTGTAAAGTGATACCTAATTGAAGTTTTGATTTAGATTGCTCTAAAAATTTGTGATGTTGGGCATCTTTTCATGGTCTTGTTGGCCATCTGTATATCTTCTTTGAAGAAATGTCTATTTAGGTCTTCTGCCCATTTTTTGATCAGGTTGTTGGTTTTTGATATTGAGTTGTATGAGCTGTTTTTATATTTTGGAAATTAAGCCCTTGTTGGTAGCATTATTTGCAATATTTTCTCCCATTCCAGAGATTGTCTTTTCGTTTTGTTTATGGTTTGCTTTGCTGTACAAAAGCTTTTAAATTTGATTGGGTTCTGTTTGTTTAATTTTGATTTTATTTCTCTTGCCTTGGGAGACTGATGTAAGAAAATATTGCTATGATTTATGTCAGAGAATGCTTTGCCTATGTTCCCTTCTAATGGTTATATGATATCATGTCTTATATTTAAGTCTTTAAACCATTTTGAGTTTATTGTTGTATATGGTGTTAGGGAGTGTTCTAATTTCACTGATTTACATGTAGCTGTTCAGATTTCCCAACACCACTTGCTGAAGAGACTGTCTTTTCTCCATTGTATATTCTTGCCTTCTTTATTAAAGATTAATTGACCTTAGGTGTATGGGTTTATTTCTAGCCACTCTAGTCTATTCCATTAACATATATATCTGTTTTTGTGCCAATACCATGCTGTTTTGGTTACTGTAGCTTAGTAGTTTTGTCTGAAGTCTGAGAGGGTTATGCCTCCAGCTTTATTCTTTTTCCTCAGATTGCCTTGGAATTTTGGATCTTTTGTGGCTCCATATAAAATTTAGGATTATTTTTTGTAGTTCTGTGAAAAATGTCATAGGGATTGCTTTCAATCTGTAGATTGCTTTGGGTAGTATGTCCATTTTAGAAATATTAATCCCTCCAATCCAAGAGCATGGTATATCTTTCCATTTATTTGAATCATCTTCAATTTTCTTTATCAGTGTTTTATAGTTCTCAGCATTTAGGTCTTTTACCTCCTGGGTTAGGTTTATTCATAGGTATTTTAAATTTTGATACAATTTTTAAGTGGATTTTTAAAAAAAAATCTCTTTCTAATATTCCATTGTTAGTGTAAAGAAATGCAAATATTTCTGTATATTAATCTTGTATCCTGTTACCTTACTGAATTCATTTATTAGTTCTAATATTTTTTGTGTGTGGAGTCTTTAGGATACTCTATATAGAGTATCATGTCATCTGCAAATAGTGACAATTTTGTCTTCCAAAATGGATACATTTTCATTTCTTTGTCTTGTCTGAGTGCTGTGGCTAAGACTTCCAATACTATGTTGAATAGAAGTGGTGAGAGGGGGCATATTTGTCTTGTTCCAGAATTCGGCAGGAAGACTTTCAGCTTTTCACTGTTGAGTATTATATTGGCTGTGCGTTTGTCACAACTGGCTTTTATTACATTGAGATATGTACCCTCTATACCCACTTGGATGAGAACATTTTACCATGAATGGACTGAAGTTTATCAAATGCTTTTTCTGGATCTATTGAGATGATCATGTGGTTATTATCTTTTCTTTTGTTGATGTGTTATATCACATTGATTGATTTGGGTATGTTGAACCATCCTAGTGAGGCTGGAATAAATCCACCTTGATTATGGTTTATGATCCTTTTTTTGTGTTGGATTCAGTTTGCTAATATTTGTTGAGAATTTTTGCTTCTATATTCATCAAAAATATTCACCTGTAATTTTCTTTTTCTGTAATTTTCTTTTTCTTTTTTCTGTAGTGTCTTTGCCTGGTTTTGACATCAGGGTGATGGTGGTTTCATAGAATGAATTTGGAAATGTTCTTTCTCTTAAATATTTTGGAATAGTTTGAGAAGGATTGTCATTAGAACTTCTTTGTATGTTTGGTAGAATTCCCCAGTGAAGCCATCTGGTCCTGGACTTTTTTTTGCAGGGAGTTTTGTTTTTTGGGTGTTTTTCTTCTTTTTTTTTGAGTTTATATTTCACTTCTAGTGATTGATCTGTTCATATTATTTGTTTCTGCTGGACTCAATTTTGGCAGGCTGTGTGTTTCCAGAAACTTGTCCATTTCTTCTAGGTTGTCCAATTGGCTAGCACCTAAGTGTTCATATTATTTTCTTATGATTCTTTTATTTCTGTGGTATTGGTTGTTATTTCTCATATTTCATTTCTTATTTTGCTTATTTAGGTCCTCTATTTTTTCTTCTTCATAAGCCTGGCTAAAGCTTTGGCAATTTTGTTCATAATTGCAAAAAAGCAACACTTTGTTTTTATTGATTTTTTTCTATTTTTTTAAACTCTATATTATTTATTTCCTCTGTGATCTTTATAATTTCCTACCTTATGCTGAATTTGGGTTTTGTTTGTTCTTCTTTTTCTAATTCTTTTAGGTTGTAGGTTAATATCTTTATTTGAGATTTTTCTTATTTTATGAGGAAAGCTTGCCTCACTACGAATACTCTTAGAATTGCTTTTGCTACATACCATAGATTTTGCATGTTTGTGTTTTCATTGTCATTTGTCTTGAGGTATTTTTAAATTTACTCTTTGATTTCATTGTTGACCTATTAATCTTTTAGTAACATGTTTTTTACTCTCCATGCAATCATCCTTGTTTTTATCCTTATTTATTTTTCTGTGGTTGCCTTCTACTTTCATGCCATTGCAGTCAGAAAAGATGCTTTAAATAATTTCTATCCTCTTAAATTTGTTGAGGCTTGTTTTGTGTCCTAGTATGTGGCCTGTGCAATGTTCACAGTGCAATGTTCCATGTGCACTGAAAAGAATGTGTATTCTGTATTTTGGATGTAGTGTCCTATAGATATCAATTAAGTTCAACTGCTCTATTGTGTCATCTAGGGTCTCTCTTGCTTTATTGATTTTCTGTGTGGAAGAACTGTCCATTAGTGTCAATGGCATGTTAAAGTCTCCTATTATTATTGTATTCCTGTCAATTTCTAACTTTATGTCTATTAGCATTTGCGTTATGCATTTAGGTGCTCCTATACCAGGTGCATATATGTTAATGGATGTAATATCATTTTCTTTTATTTATCCCTTTATCATTACATAGTCTCCTTCTTTGCCTTTCTTCATGGCCTTTGTTTTAATATCTATTTTGTCTTATATGACTACTGCTTTCTTGTCATTTCCATTTGCATGAAATATCTTTTTCCATCCCTCACTTTCAATCTATGTGTGTTTTGACCTAAAGTTTATCTCTTGTAGGTGACACATTGTAGGTCCTTGTCTGTCTTATCCCATCTGCCACTCTGTGTCTTTTGATCAGAGTATATATTCCATTGTCATTTGAAGTAATTACTGATAAGAATGTATTTATTGCAATTTCAAACCTTGTTTTCCAGTTGATTTTGTAGTTCTTTCATTCTTTCTTTTGTTTTTTCCTTTTGTGGTTTGATGGTTTTCTTTTGTAATATGCTTAAGTACTTTCCTTTTTAGTTTATGTGAATCTATTTTTTTGTTTGTTTGTTTGTTTGTTTTTGCGGTATGCGGGCCTCTCACTGTTGTGGCCTCTCCTGTTGCAGAGCACAGGCTCCGGACATGCAGGCTCAGCAGCCATGGCTCATGGGTCCAGCTGCTCCATGGCATGTGGGATTCTCCCAGACTGGGGCACGAACCCATGTCCCCTGCATTGGCAGGTGGACTCTCAACCACTGTGCCACCAGGGAAGCCCCTATTGTATGTTTTTGATTTGTGGTTCCCCTGGCTTTCAAGTATGTTAACCCATAACTCTGTCTACTTTCTTTAGAATGATAGTCTTATAAGTTCAAACGCATTCTAAAGGATCTATATTTTTTACTCCCTTCCCCCATATTTTGTGATTTTGATATGCACTTTTGCATCTTCATGTTTATAACTTTGCTGTTAATTGGAGTTATAATCACTTTAACAATTTTTTCTTTGTTTTTTAGTCTTTGTACTGGTTTAAACTATGTTCAATCCTTTTTTATATATTTTCCTTTCTTATTGTTTTTCCCTTTCCTAGAGATTTTTGCTTCATTTTTATTTAGAGAATACCTTTCAATATTTCTTTTAGGTTACATTTAGTATTGCTGTATTCTTTCAGATTTTGTTTGTATAAAAAGTTATTTTCTGCTTAAATTCTGAATGATCACCTTTCTGGGTATCCTAGGTTGTAATTTTTTCCCTTTCAGCTCTTTAAATATATCATGCCATTCCTTTCTGGACTGCAGTGTTTCTGCAGAAAAAATCAGCCTTATGGTGGTTCCCTTGTAACTGACGCTTTGTTTTTTCTTGCTACCTTTAGAATCCTCTCTTTATCTTTGACTTCTGCCATGTTAACTAACATATGTCTTTATGTGAGTCTGTTTGGGTTCATCTTGTTTGGGACCCTCTGTGCTTCCTGTACCTGGATATCTTTGTCCTTTAAATTTCTAAAGTTTCAGCCATAATTTCTTCAAATACATTTTTGATCGCTTTATCTCTTTTCTCTTCTTATGAAACTCTTATTTTGGGTAACTTTGCATGCTTTTTATTAACCCATCAATCTTGTATGTTGCTTTCAGTTTGTTTGTTTGTTTGTTTGTTTTTTTGGATTTGTCTTTCTGTCTGTTGTCCCAATGGGGTGATTTCCATTATTCTAACTTCCAGATCACTTTATTCTGCATTATTTAGTCTGCTATTCATTGCTTTTAGTTTCACTTTTATTTAAGCATTCGTGTTGTCTAATTTTGATTGGTTCTTCTTTATATCTCCTAGTTCCTTGCAACAGTGATCTGCATTTCTATTGATAACCTTTCTTAATTCCTTTAGCATTTTTATTACTCCCTTTTTGAACTCAGGGTCTAATAGACTGGAGAGGTTCATTTCATTGTTTATTCTTTCAGGGCTTTATCTTGTTCTTTTAATTGGGAGTAGTTCCTCTGCTTTTACATTTTACTTAAAATTTATCTGTCCCAGTGATTTTGGGAGAAACAGTTATATAATATTGTCTTAAAGAACTCTTTTTATGTGAGAGAATCCTTGTGTAGATTGTGTGAGTCCAATATTTTTTGTTGTCAGTGCTGTTTTTGATATGGATGCCTGCCACATATTTCCTCAGAATGTGATGGTCATTATCCCCTTGGTAGTGGGTGTGATTGGTGTTTTGGTGACCAGAGCCTGCAGTCAATGTTGGGAGGGATCTCCTCTTTGCTCTGTGGTTGTCACAGTCCTGTCATGCGTATGGGGAGACTGATTCCCAGTTGTTAGACTAGAAATCCCCAGATCTGGCTCTAAGCCAGGGTGTGAAGGAGGTGGAGCACTCCTGCTGAGATAAGAACTGCTGCATACTCCGCCCCAGGGGCTGTCTGTCAGAGACATACAATTCTGTAATGCTGCCTCCCACCTAGTGTGTGTGCCAACAATGTGTGCTGCTGATGAATTCACCCCAGGATCTGCATCCACTGTGGAAGTGCTGATAAGCAGCTCTGATGTCAGCCCCACCTCAGCCATGTATGGGTTCACAAATCCCATTGCCACTTCAGCCATGACCCACTGTGAGCATGCTGACAATTGGGCTCTTATGGCAGACCTGTGCCCCACCCAGAGCACACTGGTAATGGGTCTCCTATGGCGGACCTTCACCCTGCCCTGTGTGTGTCAACAGTGGCAGCCTGGATCACACTTCAGGCCCTTTGGGCTGTCTCCACACATCTAGAAAGAATCCACTCCCAGAGTCCATTGACTGAAACCCCAGTTTTAGAGCCCAGTTGCTGTTACTACTAGCAGCCCATACCAGCACTCCTTTTAGACTAGAAAGTGTGGTGACATGGCAGCCATCAGAACTGGTCTCTCTCTGCTCTGATTGTTAACAAGTCAGCACAAGCACACTCCTCGTGAGCAGAGTCCAGGCTCCTTTGACTCCCTATCTGTCCCAGTGGATCTCCCAGCTGGCAAAGGGGGTTCTCAGGGAGAAGGTAACTTCCCTCTTTCACAACTCCCACCCAGGATTGCAGATCCCATCCTGACGCTCTCTTTCTTTCTTTCTTTTCTTTTCTTCCTCCTTCCCTCCCTCCCTCCCTTCCTTCCTTCCTTCCTCCCTCCCTCCCTCCCTCCCTCCCTTCCTTCCTTCCTTCTTTCCTTCCTTCCTTCCTTCCTTTCCTTCTCTCTCTCTCTCTCTCTCTCTTTCTTTCTTTCTTTCTTTTTTCCCTACAAAGTTACATGGGGATCTTTCTTGCAGCTTTGGCTCTGTAAGAGATATTTTGCCAGTTTTTAGTTGGTTTTCTGTGAGAATTATTCCACAAGTAGATGTATTTTTGGTGTGTTTGTGGGGGGAGGTGAGCTCCACATATTTCTACTTTGCCATCTTGACCTGGGGCCCCCGGACATATTTATAAATACAAATTGTAAGTACCTTATCTTTGGCTCCTCCCTTTAATTTAGTAAGTATTCCATTATGCCAAGTACTGTTTAAGATGATTGAGAATTTCGATTCCATCTTCAAGGAGTATACAGACTCTTGGGAAGTATCTACTGAAGAAAAATTGTTTGAAATGTATATGTTACAATGGGACATGTGTGTGCAAACTTAGTGGAGAGTAAGTGAATATCAAGTCTCAAATATCAAGTGTGGGGAAGAGAATTGTTTAAAGAAGACTTTATAAGGAACCTTGGCATTCACTGAAAATTAGAGAATCTTTTCCCCCGAGTGCTTTATTGATACTACTCTCCTGTCTTCATATGTATTATTCCAAGAGTAAATCTATAATTCTTACCTTTGCTTCTCTCTTCATAGTGTGTATATTTCTCTCTGGTTGTTTTAAAGTTGTTTTTTTTTTTTTTTCTTTATCACTTGTTTTGAGCAATCTGATTGTGATGTGTCTTGGTGTAGTTTTGGAAAATTTATAACCTCTCTTCCTTAAAATATTTTTTCTGTTTTTTCCCCAGTCTCCTTTGGAAACACCACATACACATATATAGGCCACCTGATGCTGTCCTACTACCATCTGATACTTTGGGGGGTTGTTGTCATTGTTGGTGGGTTTTTTGGGGTTTTTTTGTTTGTTTATTTTCTACTATTACACCTTCAAGTTCAATATTTTTTCCTGCAAATTCTAGTATTTTGTTAATGAAATTCAGTGTATTTTTATAAACTTACACATGTAGTTTTCCTCTCTAGAAGTCAATTTGGATTTTCTTCTCTTCCCTAATTCTATTTAATGTGGTCAATCTTTTCTTTCTTAACATGTGCAATATAGATATAACTGTTTAATACCCTTGTGTACTAATTCTACTATTTTTGTTCTTTCTGGATTTATTTCTATTGATTGACTTCCAGCTCTTTATGTGTTATACCTTCCTGTGTCTTTGTATATTTGGTGATTTCTGACAAGATGCCAGGCATCCTGATTTTACCCTGTTGGGCTCTGAATGTTTTGTGTTCATATATACATTCATGAGCTTTGTTCTGGGATGAAATTATTTTACTTGGGGAAGTGAAAATAGGCTTAAGAGAAAGAGAAGGAGCCATAAAGTAACAGGAAAACCAGGCATATGAAAAGTCTGTTGAGCCAAGTGAAGGAATTATTTTAAGGAGAAAAGCAGTATCAAATGCTCCAGATATTCCACTAGAGTGTAAACCAAAAAGTTACTATTGGACTTAATAACATGTAGGTAATTGGTGATGTTGATAAGGGCAGTTTCTGTAAAGAAGGGAGGGGAGGAAGCCTGGTTGGAGTTAATCCAAGAGACAAATGAGAGAGAACTAATACTCAGAACTCTTTCAAGAGGTTTTTATGTAAAGAAGAGAAACAAAGGGGAGTAGGAAGACAGAGAAAATGTAGGGTCAAGAGAGTTTTTATTTTATAAGATGAAAGAAGTTACACCGTGTTTGTTTCATTATGGTAATAATTCACTAGAGAGAAAAAATGCTACTGCTTGAAATCATGGAGGGGAGCATTATTGAATCAATGTACTTGAATAGATCAGAAACAATGGGTACCAATGCATAAATAGAGAGAGTAGTCCTTAGCTAGGACCATGGATATTTCATCTAGAATGCCATTAGAGCATACTGAGTACTTCAGTATATAGGATAGGTAGATAAGGTAAGATTTCCTGGAAATTTATTTGATTACTTGAATTTTCTCAGTGAAGTAGAGTCATTAATTTTTATTGGCAATAGCAGATAGGTTTGAGAGAAGAGCTAGTATAAAGTATCTGTCCAGGAGAGTGGGAGGAAAAAAAAGGACTAGGAAATTATAGTCTCATTAGTGGACACCATAAATGTTCTACTTGAGTTTAGTGATCATAAATGTTGAGAACAGTTACGTTGTTGTCCATCTTTCTCCACTCACATTTAGCTGTGCAGGTACACCCTCAGAATGTTTGTAGAATTGAGTTTAAATAGGGTTATAGTGTTGTCAAGGTGGTACAATAAAATTTTAAAAAGTGACAAATGACTTGGGAGAGTAGTAAAAGATTTGTAAGGACTGACTATGGAGTGTAAACCAGATAAGAAGATAAAGACAGGAGAAAAGTAAGATATAATAAAAATTATAATACAGTAACAAACACATATAGTACAGACATTCTTCTAATGTGTTTCATGTATATTAACTTTCACTTATTGAAAGGATCAATAGATAGAAGATATTGCCTGGTTAAAGAATTGTTAGAATTGGTTTACTAAAAAGCATAAGTCGAAAAGACAGCAGGCTTAAGCAGGAGAGCTTGCTTGTTTAGTCACTTGGTCATTGGTTCTCAAGCTCTAACATTCCAGTCACCAACATGACTATAAAACTCAGAAATCTGGACACCCACTCCAGAATTTCTCGTTCAATAAGTCTAAAAAACTCCTAGGTGATACCTGATGGTGCTAGTCCAGTGATCACCATTTGGGAATCACTGTTCTGTATCAGAATTCTGCATTCCAGGTCACTGCCACTTGAGAAAGCAGGAGAAAAATTAATTCATACTGGAATATGAATAGTTGAAAACATTAGCTTTCAAATAATTAACATACACACACGAAGGACTCTTGCTGTTGTAATTCCATAAGAAAAAACAATAAAATTTATGTTGAATTTCAGCTACACTAAAAAATTAAATCTCAAGTCTGGTACTCACCCACAGTTCATGTAGTCATCTGTCACTGAATCTGTGCAAATGATTTAGGGAAAATTTTCTTCTATGATAAAAATCTATTTCAGCTGTTTCAGTACATGTTTTTTTCTACTATGTGAATTAATTCCTTTACTTAAAATTTTATTTTTCTTAAAATGGGAGTCTGGAAGTTTTTGCTGCTTATTTCAAATAAGGAGTCTAGAAAAAACACTTACTAAATATTTAACTAAATTAATTGCTAGAAAATGGAAGAGAGCCTGGTGACATAACTAGCTGAAAGAGGGTACATAGAAAAAGGGAATGGGATTACATTTCTAGTAATTAGCAATGGACTGGGAATCTCAAGGATCCTGCTCATTATTTATATTGATGGAACTATATGGTTGATATGTCATAAAGATGTACATCTATTCTATTCAGTTCAGTCAAACAAGGTGTGTAGTATAGAGCTAGGCATGTAATAAGACTTCCATAATTAATTATTGGAAAGCTATCTATCCAATAGACTAATTAATCGGTGTCAAACTAAGGCTGCTAGGCTAAATCTGGCTCACTACCTGATTATTATAAAGCATTATGGGAACTCAGTCATGCCTATTAGTTCACATTTTATCTATGGCTGCCTTCCTACTACAATAGCAGTATTGAATACTTCAGATAGAGATAGAATGGCCCACAAAGCCTAAATATTTACCATCAGGCACTTTACAAAAAAGTTTGCTGTCCCCTGGGCAAGTTTATGGGCAGCATGAACCAGATGTTTTGGATTCCTTGTTCCTTGCATGTCAAAAACTAATCATTCTTATTCTAATATGAAGTCAATACAAAAGCCAATAAAGCCAGGAAAATACTAACTTTTCTACTACTGCATCTCACAATTAAATTGATGCAACCCCTTGGGGCATATTCTAGATGTTATGTGAATGTTACTTTTCTGACACTCCATAAAACAAGTTTTTATAATATTTGAGATGGCATTTGAAAATTCTCATAACTCTAGCAATAGATTAGGGATCTTTCCTTTCTTTCTCATTTTTTCTCTCTTTCTCTCTCTTGAGAAATTAGTCATAAACAGTGATGACCTCATCATTATCTTTAGGTGTGGAAATAGCACTTTTTATTTTTCTGCTTATTTACCCTAGTTCCCTCCTTCTTAATGATGGGAAATTGTAGCATGAAGGAAAAAGGAATAAATCTTTACCAAACGCCTATCATGGGCCAGACAATGTATTAGTTAACTCAAAAGCACAATCTAACTTAATTCACTGAATAATCTTGCAAGGCAATTTATTTCCCTATTTAAGGCTTCAAGACAGGTTAAACTCTAAGAATTAAGCTCCATGAGGTAAAAAGCCCACATTTTCTATACTATAGCTGTTAACATTTTTTATACTAACCTTGAGTTATATCTGCTATGGGAAAATAACTAAAAGTTTTTATTTTCCAAGGTCTCAAAGATTAGGAAACACTTATAATACATGACCAAGTTTAGCACTAAATGTGCATGGACATACAACCTGCTAATAACAATTTGATGCATTATAGGAATGCCGTGTGTTACAAAATAAGACAAGTTTTCATTTGTTTATTCAATAATGAAAATATTTATTGAGGTCTAACTCTGGGCTATATGCTCAGAATTTAATTTTGAACTTGACATTGTTATGGACTGAATGTTTGTGTCCCTTCCTAAATTCATTGGTTGAATCTCTGATCCTCAATCTGATGGTATCTGTAGGTGGGGCCTTTGGGAGGTAATTAGTATTAGATTAGGTCATGTGGGTAGAGTCCTCATGATGGGATTAGTGCCCTTATTGATGACAAGCCTGGGCTCTTTCTCTCTCCACCATGTGAGGATACAAGGAGAAGATGGCTGTCCGCAAAGCAGGAAGTGTCCTCTCACTAGAAACCAAATGTGCCAGCACGATGATCTTGTACTTTCCAGCCTCCAGAACTATGAGAAATACATTTCTGTTGTCTAAACCACCTATCATTATAGCCCAAACTGAGATTGACACTGTACCTATCCTTATAGATATTTTGCGTTAAAAGTCTCAGATCCTGAAAGGCCTGTGAGTCCCTTTTGTAATTTCATCAATTAATAAGTTATAAACTGCTTTCAAAACACTCCATTTAATGCTTATCTTACCTCTGTAAAACAGGTCGTTATTTCAAACATTTAATTGTACATTGAGCCTCATATGTAACAGGTTTAAGTAGCATATTCATAGCTTGTATGTGGAAGTGTTGGGATAAAAACCTGAGTCTCTGACTCCAGAACCAATGTTCCATTCACTATACTACAACAAATTCTTTTTAAAATGAAATAGTCCTACAGTTTATATTAAGCAGTATGTTAGATATTACTGAAAGCTTTTTTCATAATTGGTCCTAAAGGAATTTTTTTCTTCTAATCCAAATCCAAATAGCAGAATGCTAGGACTAGAAAGGATCCCAGACATTATTTCAGCCTAAATTACTGATTTTACAGATGAAGAAACAGAAACCCAGGGAAAATATTAAATTATTGTCCATCAGTGAAAGAATCATTGAGCTTCCTAATTGCAGTTATGTCCTCTTTCCAGTACCCTATGAAGAATTTTTCCTAGTGTTAGTATTTCTGCTATTATATGCTGCCTTTAATGTGTTTAACTGGGTTGTATGATTAACTTTTATATTCTAATAGTCCAGATCCATTTGCATGGATGAAAAATCTTGTTCTTTTCTTTTATTCATCAAATTGCCAAAGAAAGCACATAAAGAACTATTACATATCCTAAAATGTTATTGCTCACATTTATGTTCTCTTGCTCTAGGATTAAAAAAACAGTTAAATTACAACGAGTCTGTTTGTGATGCATTCCACAGCTTTACGATGGTCTGAAATGTGAGCTTGATGTTAGATATCTCCAAACAAACTCACATCATTTCCTCTGTTCTCTGCATATTTGGACATTTGGTCAGTGCCTTTGCTCATCTGTAAATACTATGTGGTCTGTGTTATACACCATGGTTTGTTTTAAAATCTACAAGGACACAAATCAGTAACACAACTTACCATTTTTAAAACAAGGTTTGAAAGATACTAAAGTGCGTTGAACAAATTTGCTTTGTTACAGTCATAATCTGATATATGTATATTGTGTATATACATATATGTTGTCATTCCCTCTTTTCATATTTTTATGGTCATTGATAAACATTTCAGAAATACTAGAATTTGCATTCATTTTTTATTGTACTAGTTAAGGAAAAGGAAAATATTTATATTTTGTCACTGTAGAAAAGCCTTCACCCTAATTTCACTGTAATGGCCAAGATCAATAGCTAGAGACAGTCTTAAAGAAGATCTTAAAAGTCAGATATTATGGATTTAGATTTCAGCTTTATCACTTATCTTGATTTTGTGCAAGTAATTTAGGTTTTCTCTACCTCACTTTGAAAAATGGGGCTAATGATATTTCTTCTAAGAATAGTTTTGAAGATTAAATGAGATAACCTATATACTATTCTTGATTCCATCCCTGGTACACAGCAAGCACTCAAAATACATAAACTGTAATAATGATGGTGATGAGAGTGATCACGACAAAAGTGAGGATTATGATTTCATTCCTCAGAAGGCAGATGTCTAAGGCAATGATAAATTACCCAGAATAGCAGAATAACTCATATTAAGTGTCCTGTGCATATTAAGTGTCCTGTGGCAAGGAACTCAGGTAGATTTCCAATAACCATGTAAGGTCAACAACTATGAAGACATCATGTTAGCCAAAACCAGCATTACCAATAAAGAGCCCAAGCAAGCAAAAAATAGTACAGAGTATTTGGAAAACTCACTATAAGTATGGATTTGTGATACAGAATGTTAGCAATATACAGAATTATGTGGGTCTACCCCTTTCCCGACATACAGGCTGAGTGGGGAATATGCCAAGGAGGAGAGTTCCTAAATCATGGGGGGAATAATACTGTATAGTGTCCAAGGAGAAAAGTAGGGGGTGGGGGCAGACAGGTAAAGTAATACAGTATACAGCAATTTATCTAAGGTATGAATATGACCATGAGTAAGGAACCAAGGCAGTTGGAGAATCACAGTACAGTGAAAAACAGAAGATAGAGACAGGAGTAAGATGTGATCTGGCTCATTACCAGAGAACTTCATTTGAGGATTTCCCTGTTTGCATTTTAAAGGGGCCAAGGTAGGAGTAACATGAGATGGGCAGGGTAGGGATTGCCAGCTGGGGTCTGTATACATTAATTGATTTACCTAAGGCCATAGAGCATGTTAGTTGCTCATCTGGCTTCAAATCCATATCTCCTCACTCACAGTCCTAAACTTTTCCATTAGATCACATGAGAAATGCTGACCCAGATTGTTACTTATGATCAGAAAATACTTTCCTAAACTATGTTCATTTATTAATATGATCCACACAGATCTGATGATCCCAGCACTCTCTCAACAAATTAGTCAGATTAAAAAATGGTTATTGCATAATAATTTCAAAAATTATTGGCATCAACTAAATTTAAAAGAGACATTAATATGCATCTACTGTTAGTCTCAAGAGTACACACATACTTGAATAATTTTTTGGACTCTTGCATCTTTCTAGGTCATTAGTTTTAATTTTTAAATTTCCTTTGTCTGTAAATGTATAAGATGGCCATATTAATGCCCACTGCATAACCCGTCATGAGTCAGGACACATCAAGCTTCTGTTCAAGGCTTTTCAGTGGCTTTTCAGCTTACTCTAGGTAAAAACCAATGTCCTCAGGAGGACTAGAATCTTCTCCATGTGCTGATTCATATTCTTTCTCTCATCTTGCCTTTACCACTCCCCTCTTATTTAGGCTGTTCCAATTACTCTGGCCGCTTTGATCACTGCTGCTTTGAGACCTTGCACTTGCTCTTTCCCTGCTTATCATTCTTTTCCTACCACAGCTACCCACATGGATGACTCCCTCACTTCCTGTAGGTTTTTACTCAGAAGTCACCTTCTCAATGAGGCCTTCATTGGGCTCTGGAACAAATATTTCAATGCATCCAGCACTTCATATTTCGTCTCCCTGCCTTGTGTTTTTTTCTTCATACTTAATCATTTCTAACATGTGATATATTTTACTTGTTTCCTTTATTTATTGTTTGCTTCCTCCTACCAGAATATAAGTTTCATGAGAGTAGACTTATTTTTTCTGTTTTGTTTACTGTCAGATCGACAATGAGCAGAACATTACCTAAATTTAATTAGAGAATTAAAAAATTGTATATACAAAAACAAATCAATATGTGAATAAATACTGGTGCCTTTAAAATAAATTTAAAATTGTATGACTTCCCTGCAAGAAGGGCAATACAAAATAACTTTCAAACTATACAGGAATTTAAAAACTCTGACGTTAAATTCCTTCAGCCTGGAATTTTATACTTACACAACTTAATTTCCATCTGTATAAGTACAAATATATCTCTCCTAAGAAATGCTCTATTCAGTGGCTTCTAGAAGGATTTTTACATTTTTTACATTCATACTATATTTTCCACTTTTGAAATTCTACTCTTTCTCCTCTTCTCTATTCCAAAGGCTACCTCTTTGTAAGTCCAGCACAAGTTCCTTCTCTTCTAGGAACAATTCCTGTAATCCAGCTTGAACTACTCTTCCCCTTTTCTTCATCTCTGGACCACTTAATAGCTAAACCACTCATTTGATAATGTTGCATCACTGTCTTTTTCTAGAATATAATATTTTTTTCATATTTTAAATTACTATTATTTATCCTTTGTCTTAGCTGTGAGTCTATTGAAGTCTCATTGATGCTTTACACTTTTTTGAAACCCCCTTCATACCTAAAATACTATCTTGCATATGGTACACGTTCAGGATATATCTATTGACAGATTTATTCTCATGGCTATTGTAGCAATTCATTGTCTTTGGTTTAAAAGATCATTTAAATATAATAGGTTAGCTGAATTAGTGGAAAGTCAGACTGGAGTAATCAGAAGTTACAGCCTCTGCCAACAAAACTTCCTCTGAAAAATAATTATCCAATTTGTGCTCAATACCTTTAGAGTCTTTCTAAAGGATAAGTAGGTAGGTATACTCTCACAGTATCATAGGATATGAAGTAAGTTTTACCATTAAGTCACAAGGCCAAATTTTATTCTTTCCCAATTGACACAGCTAAACTAAATCTAATTCCAATGTTTCATGAATAAAATGAGCCAGGCAATTGGGCAGAATCTACTTTATTGCTTATTATCAGCATTTAAAAGGATACTCTGGTTCAGAGTCAGGAAGGTAAGTAACCCTTTGGAAAAGCAAATGTAGCAAGCTCACCAATAAGGCTATATATAACTGAGTACTCACTCTCCTGAGCTGTTTATCTCAATTTTATATCTCGCTTGTCATTTTGAAAGGTATTTTTCCCCTTAAAATCCTATCTATTTCTGAAGACAGTAAAGATATCCTAACATGGCAACGATTGCTGTAAAATATTGTTATTTATTGAAATCATACTATTGTGTCTATTGTTCCTACTTCACTTTCAAGAATAAATTGTTTGAAGTGTCGTTTAGTACACAAATATCTTACTGCAAATTAAATGGTTGTCAAAAATGTTTTGGGAAAATTTCATTGCGGAATAAACCAAAACACTGCATGATTTATTACTGAGCCTGCTCAACTCTCTGGCAGTACATTGAAAGTCAGAGAGGTGGAGCCCTTTCCCAAGCAGCTCTTTCAGGATGTGTGTGTGTGTGTGTGTGTGTGTGTGTGTGTGTGTGTGTGTGTGTGTATTAATCCCATGTATACTTCAGGCCAGTTTAGAAAAGAAGTGTTAAGATTAGAGTTAATGAATGATTAAAAGTGGAGTAATTTAATTTGAAGCAGGAAAAATTTCTATGGCTGTGAATGTGCTCTGCACCTTAAGAAAAGGAATTGTCATTGATTCCCAATTAAGTGATTCCAATTAAGATACTAACAGAATTTGGCAGCTAATGACCTGAAAACTAATACTGGTTCAAAGTGTATGCTGTATTTCCTGATGGTGATGATGATGCCAACAATGCTGTACCTACTACTTACTATGAAGCAGTGGATAAAACGACAGAGGATTCTAAAATAAATACATTCGATATTGCACTAGAGGAAAAGCAGCAGGCACATATTTTTGTGGAAGGCCAAATATCCACTTGAGGCAGTATGTGATAAATGGAGAAACAAAAACAGAGAACATGAAAGTAACCTGTCTTAATTAAAAAAAAAAAAAAGCAACAATATTAACAAAACTTAAACCCTTATAGATTAAATTTCCTGTATATTTATCTATTACTTGGCTCAAAAAATATTCATTGTGTGCCTATTCAATCAGCCAATGGAGAAATAGAATTAAATTGTGTTATTCTTCTTTATTTTTTGCTTCACCTCTAGCTCAGACTTGGCCAAACTGTTTTCTAGAGTAGAGATATCCAAAGAGCAAGCCAGGCAAATCCAAAGGTGATCAGCCTCAAAATAAATTCTAGATTTTTGTCAGTCTACTCTCAAAAGATATTGAGTTCGCATAAGCTCCTGGGTAAATCTCCCATTGTCACCTAAAGGTAACTCATTTTCATGCATGTGTGGACTTGGGTCATTGTCTATGTGGTATGGCTCACAGACCTTAAGAGAGCTTGTGCCTAGAGATCTTTCTCAGAGTTATGGTTTTGCAGTGCTCTGTTGCAGCCTATATGTTTTATGAAAAGCATTACACTTTCTTCTAGGCATTTTAAACTAGAACTTAGATTTTTTCCAGTAGAGTTTTGAGATTCACACCAAACTATTTTTTATTTCTGTCTTCCCCCAAGGCTTTCCAAATAGTCCTCTCCAAAACTGGCTGGGATTTCTGGCGGAACAGGATGTCTGTCTTTTTCACTGGCACAACTTAATTTTCCTATTGATGATTGCAAGTTGTCCCCCTTCATGGAGAAGGATAATTTCTTCATTAAATATTTCAGGAACTCAGATTTGCCTCTGTCAGTAAGAGGTACTTGGTAATAAGGACTAAGGGCAAGACCTAGAGCTGACAGAACTACTCAAAGCAGGAAGAAGGTACTTTACATCATCAGAAGCAGCACGTGAACCCTGGTTCTGTTGACAGAGAGGGCCATACTGGCAGAGAAAGGCAGATATTGGTTCAGGGGAATTAGAGAGACAAAGATGAAAAACAGCCACTGCCTGTCATAATCTGATGCCTATCTTCATTCACCCAAATCTTACCATTTTCTAAACAATATTCAGATACTTCCAGTGTGCTAACCCTGAAGCTATTCCAACAGTACTGATTGTCTTTAGCATTCTTTGGTACCACAAGTGTTTACACCCACATAATATACTCTGATTATTTCCTGCACATTAATTTCAACATCTCAGCCATAAGCTTCTTAAGGACAAGGACTGTGTCTGTTTTTTTCTGTCTTGCCACCTTCATGATAAGAGAAATACATATATATTATCACAATAAATAAAATAAATAAATTCATGAAAGAACACACTAGCTTATTTTAATAAACCAAACTTGTAAATCCTGGCCTTGCTATTGATAAACAAGCACTGTAACAAATCTTTCATGCAGGCTATATATATATATATATATATATATATATATATATGAACTATTTACCCAATACACAGGGTATTTCTTTCTTTCATAGATATGGCAGATATTGCCAAACACTCATAGTAAACTCCTTGCAGCCTAGCCATGGTGTAACCATTCTTCTTAACATAGATGCTCCAATGGATTTAACTACATTGAATAAACACTTTTCCACCCAGACTTTAGAAAATTCTTCGTAAAGCACATACCATAATTGGGGAAATCATCATCCAGGTGGAAAAGAATATTTTATGCACATGAAAGAACTAGAGGACAGGACAAGATAAATTTGAAATTATCTATCCCTTCCATCCTTCAACTTTCTTTATTTCCTGTACCACACAAGAACAGTATGATGGAAATAGTGATTACCTACTTTCACTTACTACCCATTTACAAATGGTCCAAGTCCTGTCAATTTTTCTATCTACATAATATCTTTGGAACCTGTCACCTTTCCTTCACTCCTAGTGCTCTTTTCTTAATTCTGGCTCAAATGTATTCTCTCCTGGATTACTTAAATTATCTCCTATCTTTTTGTCTCCAGTTAATCTCTTCCTCTAATTTATCTTTTGCATAGTTTTCAGAGTGATCTTTCTGAAACATAAATCTTACTAAAATATTCCCTTACTTGAAAATCACAATAAAGTATCCCCCTACTTGAAATTCACAAGTCCTCATACTTGCAGAATAATATTCAAATTATTTCATGTGAAATACAAAGCCTTAATGGAAGAGTTTGCTATTTTAAAAAATTCATCATGTGTTCTCTATCTGCCCCCAATACAATTCTTTACTGCAGTATTCAACTTCTCTTTCCTTGCTACATTTGTGACTACTATTTCTTGTACTTAAAATACACTTCCCCTTCCCTCATTTTATCCATTGGCTCATTAATGTGTTTCAGACCCTTGGGTTCTAAAGAACTCTATTAGAGGCTGAGATGAACAGGTGGGAATAAAGACATACGGGTAGGACTCACATATGACCTTATCAAATCACACTTCAGCTAGTCAGTTTAACTTTTGTTGGTTTTCATATTGGGTTCCTTTGTAGAATTATGTTTACATTAAAAAGTCTTTATATTAAAAAAAAAAGATTTAATACCACTGAGCTTCCCTGATCCCTGTTAGATTTATATTGCTGAATATTTTGGTTGGCCTACTTGTAAAATCAGAAACAATGATGCATAAGTGTCTTTGGAGTTTTTCAAACTCTTATATTCATGAACTTGGAAAACTCAGGAGAAGGACCTATCAATAATTGCCATGTCCTATCTAAATATGATTCCTAAACCATGGTTGGAAAATACTTTTGTAATCATTCCCATTATGATTTTTAGTGCAAAAATGCACTAAAAAAGTGCATTTTTAGAATGAACTCTGAACCCTTGGGGAATCCATGGATAGGCTTTAGAGATTCAGTGAAGCACCTGAAATGGTATAGAATTCTTTAAAGCATTTTTCTAGGAAGAGGGTTCATAAGTTTAATCTCAAAAAATCCAACATGACAAAAAAGTTTAAGTACTCTCCTTTACAGAGAAAAATAAAGCAAATCTAGTTGTGAGTAAGATGAATGTATTTCCCTTTAAAAATATAGATTCAATATAACAAAAGGCAAGAAAATTATTACTCACAATACAACACTTTAATACAAATCAATTGCCTGCAACATTTTACAGTTTCTCTTATCTCATCATGTTCAGTCTTGGTTCATATAAAGAAAGGATTTATTCTATGACCTAAAGAACACAAGCATAAGATCTATAATTATTAAGTTAATTCAGGAAATGGCAAGACTTACGTGGTTAAACAGTAACCTAGAGATCAGAGCCAAGGACTCACTTGATCACTACAAGGAGAAAATAATAAAGTATCTGGACATCCATAATGACTAAGGGATGCATTTTCTGATATCTCAAAGGATGGATAGAATTTTTATAAATTGATTTCAAATACTTTACATTTAATGCATAAGTGAACATGAAGTTACTTTTAACTAAGATACAGAATTGTCAGTTTCATTTGAATGATATCAAAAACAATTGATTTTTATTATGGTGAAGATATGCAAACACTTGAGTCATTACCAAGTCTCCCTTGGAAGAATCTACATCTCCTTAATGGGATAGCTTTCATGCAACATAATTCTGCCCCACTCTTCCAACTGAGTACCACCTATGGGTCATAGCTGATGAAACCATAGGTGGATCTTAACCTGCAAAGTATCTATTATGTTTCCTTTCCAAAGAAATGGAGTACAAAAACCATAAGAATCAATCCATCAAATAATGTTGGGCTTCTGAACTGAAAAGTCATATTAAGTTGATGAGTGACTAGGCATCAGGGAAAAGCAAGTCCATGAGCAACTCCCAGAAAACAGAGAGACTGTGAGAAAGGAAATGAGAAAATGAGCAGAAGTGTAAATGTACTTCAATGAGAGACTGAAGTAATGACTTTTTTTCCTATTTACTATTTCCAAATACTTTGTGACACTTGATTATCCACAGGATATCTGCTGAAGTCTTTAAATAAGCAACTTGAGTCTTTTTGAATGTGTTTAGTTCCTTACAATTGAAAACATCAAAACACCATGCTTCTGTCCAGCCTTGACTACTCAACTTACATGTAATGAAAAATAAGATAAAACTTTGAGTCATGAAGAACGGGAGCAATGGCTGAAGGATAGAAATACACCCTTAATATAAAATACATATATGTGTATGCAAACACACACAACAAATATATATGGACACACACAAATATAAATTTACTTAATTGTGAAAATTTTGGCTATGTGAAAATATCCTCCACCCCTATGTGGACCAGATTCTTAATTAATGATAGTATAATTACTACTACTACTGTTACTGTTACTACTACTTATATCCCTGCTAATAAAGTTAGTCCCTTTTATCTCACAACACTGAAATATTTGAATGCTTTCTTATCTAGCCCCCTCCTCACCTGATTCCCTTGGAAAGCCAGTAACATCAATTGAGAAGACATTTTTATTCCCTTTAGCCTGGTGAGGAGACTGAGCCTCACAAAGTCAAATATTTTGACTCTGTGTCCTTTACATTACATCACAGATAAATTCAATACAATTTTCAGCTGAAGTTATTTCTAAACTGAAAAATATTGAATCCATCTTGAAAATCCACTGCCTTTGGTTCAAAGAGGCTCAGAGAAGAGGATACATATTGGAATCAGCAAAATCCATTCATCCCTGGAAGTCTCAAAACCCAGATCCTAGTGCTGTGAGGAAGAATGTTTAAGCATGACAAAACTACTGCATACCAGCTATGTGCTCATCACTGTGCTCATCACTGGAGGTAATAAAAGGGAATATAAGCCTGCCTTCAATGGGTATTTTATGAGTGAGTAACAACTGAAAACGATATTTAAGCCATAATGATTTGCAGGACTGTGGATAAGAGAGAAATTGATATAGGTGCCAAGAGCCAACAAAGGATATAACAAAGATATGTGATAAAATACAACATGAACTATAACATGTTTAGATAGAGATTATTTTATTGTGTAAATATCATGAAGTTTAAATTAATCTGGTTAATAATATTTTAGAAATATGAATCCAAATATTGAGTAAAATATATCTGGGAAAGAAAGAATATCAAAAGCAACATCAGAGGAAAATTCTCAAGAAAAATTGAAACAAACAAGTTAAATCTCTGTTGGCTAAGAATGAGAGTGAGTTAATAAATAAATATGGAAAAGCACTAAAATATAAATTTCTAGTAAAACTTTAGAACTCATGATATTCAGTTCCATAATTTTATAGATGGAAATAGTAACCAATATCACATAGTATAGCAGAATGTAGAGCTGAGTTCATGAAGAGTACATTACCCATTTCCCTCATTTTAGACATGTAGAAACTGAGGTCCCAACTGTAGTTATTTATACAATGTAACAGAGTTTCCAATCATTTTGGGACCAAGACACAGTTACAGCAACTCTCCTGTTTAATCTTCCTTTTAAAATCCATGTTGATCTGCATGCATCAGTGGTTTATTACCAAATTTTAAATATACAAAATGTATATTTAGAATTTAGTTATTATATTATGCAAAAGTCAAATAGCATTATTATGCCTTTCTTTGATCTGCCCACTGAATGTTTCCACCTATCCAATTGTTATTATAATAGAGATTCTGTTGCAAATATTGTGTAGTAAACAATTATTTCCTTAACATTTTGCTTATTGAAAAGTTACTTTTTTTCTCAAAATATGCCTATTGAAATTTGAATACATGGGTTTCCTTGACATTATGATATATGATGCAAATATTAATGTCATTAAAAAAATGAATGGAACAGGTAGATTGCCCTCTTTCAAATCTAGGATTTTAGAGCCTTAAAATATGAGCAGGAGACACAGATGCATATGTATCTTTCACTCCAAATGAATAGAAACTGACAAATTTGGGGATGGAACTTATAATGTAGCATTATGAGGACTATTTAGAGCTTAATACAACAAGGGGCATTTCAGTGCTTAACGTGGTAAGATTAAGAATGCTAATGCAATATTTCTCATTTCTCAATGTATCATGAAAAATCGGATGACTCTACTACAATTGGTGCCTAAGACTTGTGAGAGAAACCTCTCATCAGACTAAAACCTTTCTATTGAGGTCATCATGTAAATAGTTAATGAAGCAGAAACTCTCTGCGGATTCACTGAGCAATTTTAGATGAGTTCTATAGAAATGTTCAATTAATGGTAGGGAAATTACTTCAATGATGCCTTAACAGAAACTGTGGACATTCAACACTTCCTTCATTCAATGGTGTGCTTATAGTTAATTTCCTATTTTCTGAGCACATGTAAGAGTCTGACTATAATTTTTTACTATAAACATTAACACTTAAGCCAGAGGTTACATGACAGATTAACTAACTGCCTAGTCCAATTGAGTGGAAGAGATTTGACTTGCCAACTTGTTTTCGGTTGGCTGGTCAGTTTCAGGTAAGTAGCCCCCAATTTAACCCTGCCATGAATATGTAATGGACAGTCATCAGTGTTTTATTTCCACCATAACCATCATGATCATCCTTTCAATGGATGTGTAGCTGCACCATTTATGTAAATATATTTAATTACATTTAATACACTCATTTAGTGTTCAATAGGTGTCATGCATCTATTGTAAATTCTTTACAAACATTAACTTAACCTAGTAAAATTTGCTTATTACATACTCTCAAATCCCTTGTCACTTGGTCCTCATGACACGCTCTTGTTTTCCTTGAGGATTTCAAGAACTAGCCCAATTGTTTTCTTTCTTACCCCATCCACCGCCATGTTTCTCCTTCATATCAACAGACATGTTGATGATCCATTTAATAAACAGATATAACTGCTTCTCAGCACCCTCAGGTTAGAGCTTCAACTCTAATCCATGAGCACAGCCATAATTGGATCCTATCTCAAATGGAAACATTTCCATTTTTGAATTTTAAATTAGGAATATTCCCTTAAAATGACAGTTTTCTCTATTTTCACCACTTCTCTTTTTTGTCTCATGTAGCCTGTAATTTATTCCTATCATGACCTCTTTCTTCTAAATTTCTCCCTATTTCTGTTAGTTGAGTTGTCTCATTCTGATTGCATTTGCTCCCCATAAATATCAATTTTCTAAAAGACACTGATCAAATCTCAGGCTGAAAATGCCCTAAAATTTTATCATCTTTACTGTCACTGTGTTGGGTTTCTGAAATAATAATTTTACAAGGGAACTTGAACATGTAGATAACATGATCACAAATCTAACAAACTACCATTACTATGATTATCACTACTATACTACTACTTATATGCTATTATCATTACTATTTACTATTCTTTTATTATGTGTTAGCCTCTACATTAACAATTTTGTAATTGTTCTCATTTAATTCTCACAACAACTCTGTAAGGTAGACAATATTATAATATACATTTTACAGACAAAAAAAGGATGCTTAGAATGTTTAAATAGCTTGCCACAGGTTAGAAATATAGTCATGTCTAGACCATAATTTCAAACCTAAGTCTGGCTACATTATACCACCTTACAATGCAGTCCAAAATTCAAAGGGTCCAACTGAAGTTATCACTGTCATTAATAAGGAAAGTATAATGATAAATGTTGTTAATATTTATTAAGTCATTTCTTCACAGAGGTAATATTTTCTTAACACTTGTGTCAATTGTGTTAAAATCAAAAGCTAGTTCAGGCAATTAGATGACACATTTATTGAAGAATATCTAAGAAAACTCAACTAGTGAAGATATAAACATACAAATAAAATAAAATAACGTGGCTCTCTATGCTTTCTGCCTCATGAGGATACAGCGAGAAGTGAGCTGTCTGCAACAAAAAAGAGGGCTTTCACCAGAACCCAACCGTGCTAGCAGCGTGACCTCGTGTTTCAAGGCTCCAGAAGTGTGAGAAATAAATTTCTGTTGTTTATAAGCAAATAAATAAATAAATAAATAAAATAGTGTGCATTTATTCATGTTATAAAGGAATTCCTTACCTGACATTAGGGTTTGTGATGAGGTGATTATTTTTTAACATCTTTATTGGAGTATAATTGCTTTACAATGGTGTGTTAATTTCTGCTTTATAACAAAATGAATCAGTTATACATATGTTCCCATATCTCTTCCCTCTTGCATCTCCCTCCCTCCCACCCTCCCTATCCCACCCCTCTAGGTGGTCACAAAGCACCGAGCTGATCTCCCTGTGCTACGCAACTGCTTCCCACTAGCTATCTATTTTACATTTGGTAGTATATATATGTCCATGCCACTCTCTCACCTTGTCACAGCTTACACTTCCCCCTCTCCATATCCGCAAGTCCATTCTGTAGTAGGTCTGTGTCTTCATTCCTCTCTTGCCCCTAAGTGATGAGGTGATTTTTAATTAAAAATTCTTTTGGTTTGCAGGTTATTAGAAAATCTACAAAGAAGTTGATAAAAAGGTAAAAAGAAGAATGGGTGATCAATAAAAACAAACCTATGGTTTATCATTAATCAGTCAAAATATCTAGATATCTAAGACTTAAAAATTATAGCTTTTCACAAAGTCATAAAACATAGGAGGCTCAGCCTCTACCCTTGGGAAGTGTATACCTTAGTTGGTTAGAACAGGACTGTACACACATGCACACACACACACACACACACACCACAGATACACATAACACAGTTCATGAATTGAGTTGTCAGGATATCAAGATCACTGGCAAAAGGAAGGCAAGCACTTTAACACAGTATTTCTCAACCTGTTTTGGTTTGTTTCTTTTTTGATAATTTTCCCTCTCCTAAAGAATCTTTCTATAATATTTTTCTTAATAGTTCCTCCATCATGAAATTTTAATACCAGAGATATGCAGCATATATGTTGTTATACTCTGGGCAATTTGGAGGGCCACAAGCCATTGTAATAACTAAGATGTATTCCACTCCCCAAGAATAAATCTCAAACCCTTGGAAGGTGATACATCACTGTTGAAAATGCATGCTTTAGAACTATAAAAATATACATTGGAAATTAACATTAAGTTGTATTATCAAGCTCCATTTCATAATCACATAATTCTATTCTATAACGAGTCTCGTGTTTTTAAATACCTTTTGTGAATTTGGTTGAGTCCATTAATTCATACACTTCATGTCATTTATTAAATTTCTTCTACCTGGTAATAGTGGGTATCAGCAAGTGCATATTAAATCAAATACTGAAAGTTCAAGTAGGTTAAAAGTATAAAAAATTCCCTTTAATATTTTGGGAGTCAAGCTGAGGGTTGCATCAAATTTCTAATATACCAGAAATTACCATTGTCTCCTACTGAGTGCAAGTCACAATTTGAACAACTAGTAAAAGATGTTGATTGTGTTTCTCTTACTGTGATTTGTATCAATCCAGCAGTATAATAAACATCAAAGTAACCTCCACATAGTGACAAAACAAGACATAAAATCCAAACTCAATATCCTATAAATGTGTTCCACCTGGAGCCCTGGAGATTGTCTCCAAACTTGTAGCATAATCAGGTCTGTGGAAATACCATAAAAATGTTTTCTTTCAATCACTTGTAATTGGTATTCTTAAAGTGAAGAGAAGAAAATAAAAGGGATGTGATCTTTTGATTTGCTGCTTTTGTTTGGAAGTGCTCCAAATCACAAGTTAACTACAGGGCAAATTGACATCTTCTTGGTTGAGTTGTAACCTTTCCCTCCTCCATTTCTTTCCAAGGTTTGTAAACACCTCGGAGTCCAGACATTCACATATTTGTCTCAAACCAAACTTCTCATCCTGGAAGCTCTATATAACCTGGCCTCACTTTTACATTTTCCAGCAGTATTCCTCTTTCTTTCCCATTGTAAACCTTTAACTATTTTCTCTAGGATTATTTCTCATTATTCTCTGAATGAGCCATGCTAATGACCATGTTTGCAAAATGAGCTCCTTCTCATTTCCGGGCACTTTTCGTTATGCCCAGTTCTCTCTACCTATCGGAGGCATACTCATCCATCAAGATCCTTCACTAAGGCAGTTTAAAAAATCTCACATGTTGATTCATCCCTTCCTGATAGCACTTGTTTTATCCGAACTGCTCCATATCATATTATTAATGTGCCTGATATTCATTCAATCAGCAAATGTTTAGTAAGTACTATGTGCCACACACTGTTTCTAGGTTTCAGGATTAAACTAGGGAACAAAACAGACAAAAATTCCTACCAGCCAAGGATTTATGAGCTTAGTGGAAAGAAATGAACAATAAAAATATAATAGGTAAAATAGTATATATGAAAAAAACTAAAATATAATATTTTAACTAAGAGGTCAGCAAACTGTAAAGGGCCAGAGAGTACAACTATTCAATTTTGCCCTTGTATTACAAAACAGCTAAGACAATATATAAATGAAAATGAGTGTGTTCCAACAAAACTTGACTTATGAATGGTAAAATTTGAATTTAATAAAAATTTCTCATATTATAAAATAGTCTTGTTTTGATTTAAAAAAAAACATTTAATATGTAAAAACTCTTCTCAGCTCATGGATCGTACAAAAACAGAAGGCGGTCAGAATTTGACCTATGGGCATGATTGCTGAACATGGGTTTAGATAATGGTGAGTGCTAAAGAGAAAACAAAATCAGAGAAGTGGGCTAGGGAGTGTTGGCGGTATAAAGTCAGAATGCATTTTTAGAAAGAGTGGCCCAGATAAGGACCCACAGAAAGGTGACATATGAATAAAGAATCAAAGGAAGAGATATAAATTTCACTCAACAATAAGAGACTTAAGAAATAAGATATTTCTTTTATCTTTCTCAGTCTCCGTCTCATTCATTATTCCCACAGGTTCTTCACCTGGGATACATAGACACAACACCTCACCCCGCAGAGAAGCCTGTGTTTAGAAGAGTATTTCACAAAACTATGGTTTTAGTTTTAATCCTGTGTACTTTATTCATGGTTTTAAAAATATTACTCTGAGAAGGGCTCTATAGCTTTACCACACTGACAAAGGAATCTATGGAACAAAACTATTTGAACATCATTAAGGATCGGGTCCTAAGCGACTAGATGGAAGGTTGGAATTGGATTTTGACCTTGGTATTAACTAACTGCCTCTTATTTTCACGTGACCCTTAGATATCTTTTGCATAAAAGTCCCTTTATATGTTCCTAGATAAATAAATATACTCTAAGGATACTCAGCTCCTCACCTCCAGAATTAGTTCAGAACATTTCCCTTTTGCAGTCTCTAAACCAGCATGCCACCTCCCCAAGAGGTGGCTCTTACCTTCTCTCACTAGCTCTTAGCAATGTCTCCAGCTGGCTCAATAAATCCCTGTCATAATTATTCCAAAATCATTTTCCTTCATCTTCTCTCACCACTGTCAACCTTCCACACATTACTGGTCTGGACTTAACCACAGGCACTCAAAATACATTACTATCTGACCATGTCTGGCAGGTGTTATATACCAGGCATTGCATTACACTCCCAATTGCATTACCTTATTTTGTCCTATCAACAGACTGTGAGACAGCTAGGTTTTTACTCTTATTGATATTTTACAGTAAGTAAACTGAGGCACAAAATCTTAAGGAGCTTAACCAAGACTGGGATTTTTTTTTTTGGAGTATAATTTTTTTACAATGTTGTGTTAGTTTTCTCTGTACAACAAATTCAAAACGTATACATATATCCCCTCCATTTTGGACCTCCCTCCCACCCCCACCCATCTAGGTCATCACAGAGCACTGAGCTGAGCTCCCTGGGCTATAAAGCAAGTTCCCACTAGCTATATATTTTACACATGTAATACATATGTATGTATGTATTAATGTATATATGTCAATCCTAATCTCCCTATTCATCCCCCCTTCCCCTTTCCCTTCTGGGTCCACCCATCCATTCTCTATGTCTGTGTCTCTATTCCTGCCCTGCGTAAAGTTTTACCTGTAGCATTTTTCTAGATTCCATATATATGCATTAATATACGATACTGTTTTTTTTTCTTTCTGACTTACTTCACTCTGTATGACAGACTATACCTCCATCCACATCTCTACAAATGATCCAGTTTCATTCCTTTGTATGGCTGAGCAATAATCCATTATATATATGTACCACATCTTCTTTATCTGTTCATCTCTCAATGGACATTTAGGTAGTTTCTATGTCCTGGCTATAGTAAATAGTGTTGCAATGAACATTGGGTACATATATATTTTTGAATTATGGCTTTCTCAGGGCATATGCCAAGAAGTGGGATTGCTGGGTCTTATGGTAGTTCTATTTTCAGTTTTTTAAGGAACCTCCATACTGTTCTCCATAGTGGCTGTATCAATTTACATTCCCATCAACACTGCAGGAGGGTTCCCTTTTCTCTACACCCTCTCCAGCATTAATTGTTTGTAGAATTTTTGATGATGGCCATTCTGACCGGTGTGAGGTGATACCTCATTGTAGTTTTGATTTGCATTTCTATAATAATTAGTGATGTTGAGCATCTTTTCATGTGTTTGTTGGCCCTCTGCATGTCTTCTTTGGAGAAATGTCTATTTAGGTCTTTTGCCCATTTTAGGATTGGGTTTTTTGTTTTTTTGATATTGAGCTGCATGAGCTGTTTGTATATTTTGGAGATTAATCCTTTGTCAGTTGCTTCACTGGCAAATATTTTCTCCCATTCTGAGGATTGTCTTTTTGTCTTGTTTGCAGTTTCCTTTGCTGTGCAAAAGATTTTACATTTAATTGGGTCCCATTTGTTTATTTTTATTTTCCTTATTCCAGGAGGTGAGTCAAAAAAATATCCTGCTGTGATTTATGTCAAAGAGTGTTTTTCCTGTTATCCTCTAAGAGTTTTACAGGCTCTGGCCTTACATTTAGGTCTTCAATTCATTTTGAGAATATTTTTGTGTATGGTGTTAGGTAGTGTTCTAATTTCATTTTATTACATGTAGTTGTCCAGTTTTCACACCTGCACTTATTGAAGACGGTCTTTTCTCCATTGTATATTCTTGCCTCCTTTGTTATAGATTAAGTGACCATAGGTGCATGTGTTTATCTCTAGACTTTCTATCCTGTACCACTGATCTATATTTCTGTTTTTGTGCCAGTACTACACTGCCTTGATTACTGTAGCTTTGTAGTGTAATCTGAAGTCAAGGAGCCTGATTCTTCCAGCTCCGTTTTTCTTTCTCAGAATTGCTTTGGCTATTTGGGGTCTTTTTTGTTTCCATACAAATTGCAATTTTTTTTGTTTTAACCTGTGAAAACTGTCATTGGTAATTTGATATGGATTGCATTGAATCTGTAGATTGCCTTGGATAGTATAGTCATTTTCACAATATTGTTTCTTCCAATCCACGAACACAGTACATCTCTCTATCTGTGTACTCTTTGATTTCTTTCATCAGTGTTTTATGGTTTTCTGCATACAGGTCTTTTGCCTGCTTAGGTAAGTTTATTCTTAGGTATTTTATTCTTTTTGTTGCAGTGGTAAATGGGATTTTTTTCTTAATTTCTCTTTCTGACCTTTATTTGTTAGTGTATAGGAATGCAAGAGATTTCTGTGCATTAATTTTGTATCCTACAACTTTACTAAATTCATTAATTAGCTCTAGTTGTTTTCTGGTAGCATCTTTAGGATTTTCTATGTATAGTATCACGTCATCTGCAAACAGTGATGGTTTTACTTCTTTTCTAATTTGGATTTCTTTTATTTCTTTTCCTTCTCTGATTGCCATGGCTGGGACTTCCTATTCAAACTATGTTGAATAGTATTGGTGAGAGTGGGCATACTTGTTTTGTTTCTGATCTTAGAGGAAGTGCTTAAAGTTTTTAACCATTGAGAAGGATGTTTGCTGTGGATTTGTCATATTCAGCCTTTATTATATTGAGGTAGGTTCCCTCTATGTCCACTTTCTGGAGAGTTTTTATCATAAATGTATGTTGAATTTTGGCAAAAGATTTCTCTGCATCTATTGAGATGATCATATGTTTTTTTTCTTTAATTTGTTAATATGGTGTATCACATTGATTTATTTGCATATATTGAAGAATCCTTGCCTCCCTGGGTTAAATCCCACTTGATCATGGTGTATTATCTTTTTAATGTATTGTTGGATTCTGTTTGCTAGTATTTTGTTGGGGATTTTTGCATCTATATTCATCAGTGATATTGGTCTGTAATTTTCTCTTTTTTAATATATTTTTCTGGTTTTGGTATCAGAGTGCTGTTGGTCTCGTAGAATGATAGAATGAGTTTGGTGGTGTTCCTCCCTCTTTAATTTTTTTGAAGAGTTTGAGAAGGATAGGTGTTAGCTCTTCTCTAAATGTTTGATAGAATTCATCTGTGAAGCAATCTAGTCCTGGATTTTATTTGTTGGAAGCTTTTAAATCACAGTTTCAATTTCAGTACTTGTGATTATTCTATGCATATTTTCTATTTCTTCCTGGTTCAGTCTTGGAAGGTTTTACCTTCCTAAGAATTTGTCCATTTCTTCCAGGTTGTCAACTTTATTGGCCTATAGTTTCTTGTAGTAGTTACTCATGATCCTTTGTATTTCTGTTGTGTCAGATGTTACTTCTCCTTTTTCTGTTTCTGCTTCTGGTGATTTGAGTCTTCTCCCTTTTTATCTTAATTAGTCTTGCTAAAGCTTTATCAATTTTGTTTATCTTCCCAAAAGACCAAAATTATTTTTATTGATCTTTGCTATTGTTTTCTTCATTTTTATTTCATTTATTTCTACTCTGATCTTTATGATTTCTTTCTTCTACTAACTTTGGGTTTTGTTTCTTCTTCTTTCTCTAGTTGCTTTAGGTATAAGTTTAGGTTGTTTACTTGAGGTTTTTCTTGTTTCGTGAGGTGAGACTGAATTGCTATACACTTCCCTCTTAGAACTGCTTTTTCTGCGTCTCATAGGTTTTGGGTTGTCCTGTTTTCATTGTCATTTTTTTCTATGTATATTTTTTATCTCATCTTTGATTTCTTCAGTGATCTCTTTATTTAGTGTCGAATTGTTTATCCTCTGTGTGTTTGTATTTTTTATAGTTTTTTTCCTGTAACTGATTACTAATCTTATAACATTGTGGTCAGAAAAGATGATTGATACTATTTCATGTTTCTTAAATTTACCGAGGCTTGATTTGTGTTGCAAGATGTGATATATCCTGGAGAATGTTTTGTGTGCACTTGAGAAGAAAGTGTATTTGTCGCTTTGGGGTGGGATGTCCTATAAATGTCAACTAAGTCTATCTGGTCTACTGTGTCATTTAAACTTGCATGTCCTTATTTATTTTCTGTCTGGATTATCTGTCCATTGGTGTAAGTGGGGTGTTAAATCCCCCACTATTATCCTGTTACTGTCAATTTCCCCTTTTTTGGCTGTTTGAATTGTCCTATGTATTGAGTTGCTCCTATGTTGGGTGCAGAAATATTTATAATTTTTACATCTTCTTCTTGGATTGATCCCTTAATCATGATGTAGTATCCTTCCTTGTCTCTTGTAACAGTCTTTATTTTAAAGTCTATTTTATCTGATATGAGTCTTGCTACTCCAGCTTTCATTTGATTTCCAATTGCATGGAATATCTTTTCCATACCATCACTTTCATTCTATATGTGTCCCTAAATCTGAAGTGGGTCTCTTGTAGACAGCATATACACAGATCTTGGTTTTGTGTCCATTGAGCCAGAGTGTGTCTTTTGGTTAGAGCATTTAATCCGTTTACATTCAAGGTAATTATCAATATGTATGTTCCTACGACCATTTTCTTAATTTTTTGGGTTTGATTTTGTGTGTCATTTTCTTCTCTTGTGTTTCACCTAAAGAAGTTCCTTTAGCATTTGTTTTAAAACTGGATTCATGGTGGTGTATTCTCTTAGATTTTGTTTGCCTGTAAAGCTTTTGATTTCTCAGCTGAATCTGAATGGGATCCTTGCTGGGTAGAATAAGCTTTCTTGCAGATTTTTCCCATTCATCACTTTAAATATATCCTGTCAATCCCTTCTAGCCTACAGGGTTTCTGCTGAAAAATCAACTGATAGCCTAATTGGGATTCCTTTGGTTTTTTTTTTTTGGCAGTACGCGGGCCTCTCACTGTTGTGACCTCTCCCGTTGCGGAGCACAGGTTCTGGACGCACAGGCTCAGCAGCCATGGCTCATGGGCCCAGCCACTCTGCAGCATGTGGGATTTTCCCAGAACGGGGCACGAACCCGTGTCCCCTGCATCAGCAGGTGGACTCTCAACCACTGTGCCACCAGGGAAGCCCTCCCTTGTATATTATTTATTGCTTTTCCCTTGCTGCTTTTAGTATTTTCTCTTAAAATTTACTTTTTGTTAGTTTGATTAATATGTTTCTCAGTGTTTTTCTCCTTTTTTTTTTTTTTGTGGTACGCGGACCTCTCACTGTTGTGGCTTCTCCCATTGTGGAGCACAGGCTTCGGACACACAGGCTCAGCGGCCATGGCTCACGGGCTCAGCCATTCCACGGCATGTGGGATCTTCCCGGACCGGGGCACGAACCCGTGTCCCCTGCATCGGCAGGCAGACTCTCAACCCCTGCGCCACCAGGGAAGCCCTTTCCTTTTATTTATCCTGTATGGGACTCTCTGCACTTCCTGGACTTGCGTAGATATTTCCTTTTCCATGTTAGAGAGGTTCCAGCTCTAATATCTTCATATATTTTCTCAGACCATTTCTCTTTCTCTTCTTTTTCTAGGACCCCTAGAATTCAAATGTAGGTGTTTTCAATGTTATCCCAGAAGTCTCTGAGACTGTCTTCATTTTTTTTAATTCTTTTTTCTTTATTCTGCTCCTTGGCTGTTATTTTGACCATTCTATCTTCCAGCTAACTTATCCATTCTTGTTTCATTTATTCTTCTATTGATTTTTTCTAGTGTATTTTTCATTTCAGTTATTGTGTTGTTCATCTCAGTTTGTTCTGTAGTTCTTCTAGGTCCTTGTTATGCATTTCTTGTATTTTCTTGATCCTTTCCATTCTATTTCTGAGATTTTGGATCATCTTTATTAACATTACTCTAAATTATTTTTCAGGTAGGTTGCCTATTTCCTCTTCATTTATTTCATCTTGTAGGTTTTCACCTTGCTCGTTTATCTGTGACAATTATTTTTTGTCATCTTATTTTTTTGATGAGTGAGGTTGTGTTCCTGTCTTACTTGTTGTTTGGCCTGAGGCATCCATCACTGGAGTTTGCAGGCAGTTGGATGCAGCTGGGCCTTAGTGCCAAGATGAGGACCTCTGGGAGAGTTCACACCAATTAATATTCTCTGGAGTCTGAGGTTTTCTGCTAGTCCAGTGGTTTGGACTCAATGCTCACACAATTGGAGTTCATGCCTGACCCCTGCTCTGGGAGCCAATACCCCACAAGCCAAGTGGCATGGTAAAAAAAAAAAAAAAAGCAACAAACAAAAAGGAGCAGAACAATAACAAAGAATAAAAAATAAAATAAAAGTAGAGAAATAAAATATATATTAGAAAAATAAAAATGAAACAATAACAAAGCAAAAGAGAACCACAATAGAAAAAAAAAGAAAAAAGAAGAAGGTGGAAAAAGCCCTGGTGGTGGGGTTGGGTTGTGGTTGGGGGACTTAGGCTCAGGATCTGCATGGCTGGAAGGGGCCCTGGAGGGCAGAGTTTCAGGCCCAGGACCCCAGCAGGTTCACCAGGGCTCAGGCAGGCTGGAGAGATGCTGGCCACATTCCCCTCCAATCCCTGAACCCCTGAAAGCCTCTCCCCTTTCCTGCTGATCCTCTCACCATGAGTGGGGTCCTCTGTACGTGTGAACCCCTCCCCTTCCCCAGCTGCCCTTCCGGGACACTGGTCCCATCCCACCTTCACTTTTTCTGCCCCCTCCCCTCTCCACCAATATCCTATCTGGTCATGCAGGTATTCCTCCCATCCCCTTAGGTGTTGAAGGTCCCCCACTGGTGCCTGGTAAGTGCCCTAGTTGTGAGAAGATGCAAACTCGACATCCTCCTACTCCACCATCTTGACCCCATCCCCAAGACTGGGATTTTAACCAAGATAATTTGGTTAAAGAGTTTATGTGCTTAATAAATTCTCATCATTATATCCAAACCATATAGTTATTCAATAGTTGTATGAAATAAATGTATTTTGCAAAATCAAAGCAACAAAATATTAAAAAGATAATATATAAATGACCAAGTGGGGTTTATTCCAGAAACGTAGAGTGGGTTTATGTTTGAAAATCAACAAGGTAGTTCACAACACTAGCAATCTAAAGAAAAAGAAGGTCACAATCATCTCAATTTATGCAGATAAATCATTTGAAAAAGTTCAGTATCCACTTCTTATAAAAATCTCAGCAAATTAGTAACACAAGGGAACTCCTTCAACCTGATAAAAGATATCTGTGAAAACCTACAGCTAGCATCATACTTAATGGTAAAATTCTGATTGCTTTACCCCATGATCAGAAACAAGACAGGAATGTGTGCTCTCACAGTTCTGTTCAACACTGTATTGGAGGCTCTAGTCAGTGCAATCAGGCAATGAAAAGAAGTAGAATTCCAACTTTTAAAGGAAGAATTAAAATTGTCTTTATTCTAAGATGATGTAAACTTCTATATAGAAAATTGATTGGAATTTCCTCCACCAAAAATCTACTAGTACTGATAACTGATAACACTCATTGTTATTTACTCTGTTCAACTCTTATACACAAATATGAGCTCTATTTGCAATAACCAAAAACCAGAAACAACCCAAATACTTATAAACAGAGGAATGAGAAACAATTTGCAAAATATTCATATAATGGAAAATTACTCAACAATGAATAGGAAGGAACTATTAAAATGCACAACATGGGTGAATCTCAAAATAAATATGTTGAGTGAAAAAGTCAAACAAAAAAAAAGGCATATACTATAACATTTAATTTATATGAGTTTAGAAAATGCATAATAACCTATAGTGATAAACAGCAAGTCAGAGTTTTTTTTTTTGGACAGGAGGATTGGGATGGGCAAGTGGGAGCAATCGCAAAGGGGCATAAGGAAAATTGAGAAGAAATGTGGATTCATTATCTTGATTATGGTGATGGTTTCAAAGATGTATGGATATGTCAAAACTGAATTGTATACTTTAAATATATAGAGTTTACTGTATGCTTACTATAACTTAATAAAGCTGTTTAAAGTTATATCTATATCCATATATATTGTTCTTAGTATTAGTTGAAATTAAATGCATTTTATTCATAAAAGCTTGTGACTTGCCATATTCTATGCAATGTCTAGCCCTGTGGTATATCTACATATGTTGGAGTCATTGTCATTACTTAAAAATTGCCTTAATGAAATGCATAAACTCAAAGAAAATTCACCGTCATACCTATAAACACTTGTATCACATAAACTGCCCTTTCTTTCTGAAGTCAACCATGTAATTCCTCAAATAACCAAAAGTGAAATCAAGTGTCCATTCTGTAAAAAAGTAGACTTTAGCTTAAATGTGCAAGGACAATTAACCAAGTCATTAGACTAATATTCAGAATTAGCTTAATTTTTTAAAAAATTAGTAGAGTATAGCTGCTTTACAATTTTGTATTAGTTTCTAATGTATAGCAAAGTGAATCACCTATATGTATACATATATCCCCTCTTTTTTGGATTTCCTTCTCATTTAGGTCACCACAGAACACTGAGTAAATTTCTCTGTGCTATATAGTAGGTTCTCATTAGTTATCTATTTTATACATAGTATCAGTAGAGTATATATGTCAATCCCAATCTCCCAATTCATCCCACCCACACCTGCCCCCCTTGGTATCCATACATTTGTTCTCTAAGTTTTTGTCTCTATTTCTGCTATGCAAATAATGTTATCTATATCATTTTCTAGATTCCACATATATGCACTAATATACGACATTTGTTTTCCTCTTTCTGACTTACTTCACTCTGTATGACAGTCTGTCAGTCCATCCACTTATCCACAAATGACCCAGTTTTATTCCTTTTTATGCCTGGATAATACCCCATTCTATATATGTACCATATCTTCTTTATCTATTCCTCTGTTGATGGACATTTAGGTTTCTTCCATGTCCTGGCTATTGTAAATAGTGCTGCAATGAACATTAGGGTGCATGTGTCTTTTTGAATTATGGTTTTCTCTGTGTAAATGTCCAGTAGTGGGATTGCTGGGTCATATGGTAGCACCTGTGGATGATCAATCTATGACAAATGAGGTAAGAATATATAATGGAGAAAAGGCAGCCTCTTCAATAAGTGGTGCTGGGAAAACTGGACAGCTACATGTAAAAGAATGAAATTAGAACACTCCCTAGTACCATACACAAAAATAACCTCAAAATGGAATAAAGACCTAAATGTAAGACCAGACGCTATAAAACTCTTAGAGGAAAACATAGGCAGAACATGTTTTGACATAAATCACAGCAAGAATGCTTTTTGACCCACCTCCTGGAGTAAGAAAAATAAAAACAAAAATAAACAAATGGGATCTAATTAAACTTAAAAGCTTTTGCACAGCAAAGGAAACCATAAATAAGATGAAAAGGAAACCCTCAGAATGGGAGAATATGTTGCAAATGAAACAACTGACAAAGGATTAATCTCCAAAGTATACAAACAGCTCATGCAACTCAACATCAAAAATAAATAAATAAATAAATAAGCAACCATGGGGAGAGAGAGCTTCAAGATGATGGAAAAGTAAGACATGGAGATCAACTTCCTCCCCACAAATACATCAGAAATACATCTACATGTGGAGCAACTCCTACAGAACACCTACTGAATGCTGGCAAAAGACCTCAGACATCCCAAAAGGCAAGAAACTCCCCACATACCTGAGTAGGGCAAAAGAAAAAAACAGAGACAAAAGAATAGGGACGGGACCTGCATCAGTGGGAGGGAGCTGTGAAAGAGGAAAGGTTTCCACATGCTAGGAAGCCCCTTTGCAGGAGGATACTGCAGGTGGCTGAGGGGGGAAGATTCGAAGCCACGGAGAAGAGCACAGCAACAGGGTTGTGGAGGGCAAAGTGGAGAGATTCCCTCACAGAGGATCGATGCCGACCTGCACTCACCAGCCCGAGTGGCTTGTCTGCTCACCCGCCGGGTTGGGTGGGGGATGGAAGCTGAGGCTTGGGCTTCAGTCGGATCCCAGGGAGAGGACTGGGGTTGGCTGAATGAACACAACTTGAACGGGGCTAGTGTGCCACAGCTAGCAGGAAGGGAGTCTGCAAAAATGTTTGGAGCTGCCAAAGAGGCAAGACTCCTTTTCTTGCCTCTTTGTTTTGGGTACATGAGGAGAGGGGATTAAGAGTGCCACTTAAAGGAGGTCCAGAGACGGGAGTGAGCAGCAGCTATTAGCACGGACCACAGAGAGGGGCATGAGATGCTAAGGCTGCTGCTGCAGCCAACAAGAAGCCTGTGTGGAAGCACAGGTCACTATCCACACCTCCCCTCCTGGGAGCCTGTGCAGCATGCCACAGCCAGCGTCCTGTGATCCACAGACAATATCCCCGGCAGAATGCATGGTGCGTCTCAGGCTGGTGCAACGTCACACCAGCCTCTGACACTGCAGGTCGCCCCACATCTGTACCCCTCCCTCCCCACGGCTTGAGAGAGCCGGAGCCCTTGAACCAGCTGCTCCTTTCACCCCGTCCTGTCTGAGCAAAGAACAGATGTCCTCAGGTAACCAAAATGCAGAGGTCAGTTCAAATCCAAAGCTGTATCCCAGGAGCTGTGCCAACAAAGAAGAGAAAGGGAAATCTCTCCCAGCAGCCTAAGGAGCAGCGGATTAAAACTGCACAATCAACTTGATGTACCCTGCATCTGTGGAATACCTGAATAGACAACGAATCATCCCAAATTGAGGAGGTGGACATTGGGAGCAATGATATATATTTTTTTCCCTTTCTCTCTTTTTGTGAGTGTGTATGTGTATGCTTTTGTGTGTGATTTGGTCTGTATAGATTTGCTTTTACTATTTGTTCTAGGGTTCTCTCTGTCCGTTATTTTATTTATTTTTTTTTTACTTAAAATTTTTTTTTCTTAATAATTTTTCTGTAGTTTTTACTTTAATAACTTTATTTTATCTTCTTTCTTTTTTTCCTCCCTTTGATTCTGAGCCTTGGGGAGCCAGGCTCTTGGTGCTCCAGGTAGGCATCAGGGCTGTGCCACTGAGGTGGGAGAGCCAAGTTCAGGACACTGGTCCACAAGAGACCTCCAGCTCCATGTAATATCAAATGGTGAAAATCTCCCAGAGATCTCCACCTCAATGCCAGCTCCACTCAACGACCAGCAAGATACAGTGCTGGACACCCTATGCCAAACAACTAGCAAGACAGGAACACAAACCCATCCATTAGCACAGAGGCTGCCTAAAACCATAAAAAGGCCAGACAGCCCAAAATATACCACAAGACGTGTACTTGCCCACCAGAAAGACAAAAGCCAGGCTTATCCACCAGAACACAGGCACTAGTTCCCTCCACAAGTAAGCCTACACAACCCACTGAAACAACATTAGCCACTGTGGATGGACACCAAAATCAATGGGAACTATGAACCTGCAGCCTGTGAAAAGGAGACCCCAAACACAGGAAGTTAAGCAAAATGAGAAGATAGAGAAACACAGAAGATGAAGGAGCAAGGCAAAAACCCACCAGACCTAAAAAATGAAGACGAAATAGGCAGTCTACATGAAAAAGAATTCAGAATAATGATAGTAAAGATGATCGAAAATCTTAGAAACAGAATGGAGAAAATACAAGAAATATTTAACAAGGAACTAGAAGAACTAAAGAGCAAACAAACAGTGATGAACAACACAATAAATGAAATTAAGTATTGTCTAGAAGGGATCATTAGAAGAATAACTGAGGAAGAAGAACAGATAAGTGACTTGGAAGATAAAATAGTGAAAATATCTCCTGCAAAGGAGAATAAAGAAAAAGAATGAAAAAATTGAGGACAGTCTCAGAGACCTCTGAGACAATATTAAGTGCAACAACATTTGAATTACAGGGGTCTCAGAAGAAGAAGAGGAAAACAAAGGGACTGAGAAAACATTTGAAGAGATTATAGTCAAAAACTTCCTTAATATGGGAAAGGAAATATTTAATAAAGTCCAGGAAGCACAGAGAGTCCCATACAGCAAAAATCCAAGGAGAAACATGCCAAAATGCATATTAATCAAACTATCAAAAATTAAATACAAAGAAAAAAATATTAAAAGCAGCAAGGGAAAAACAACAAATAACACATAAGGGAATCCCCATAAAGTTAACAGCTGATCTTGCAGCAGAAACACTGCAAGCCAGAAGGGAGTGACAGTACATATTTAAAGTGATGAAGGAGAAAAACCTACAACCAAGATTACTCTACCCAGCAAGGATCTCTTTCAGATTTGACAGAGAAATTTAAAAGTTTACAAACAAGCAAAAGCTAAGAGAATTCAGCACCACCAAACCAGCTTTACAACAAATGCTAAAGGAACTTCTCTAGGCAGGAAACACAAAAGAAGGAAAAGACCTACAATAATAAGCCAAAAACAATTAATAAAATGGTAATAGGAACATACATAACAATAATTACTTTAAATATAAACGGATTAAAGGCTCCAACCAAAAGACATAGACTGGCTGAATGGATACAAAAACAAGACCCATATGTATGCTGTCTACAAGAGACCCACTTCAGACTTAGGGACACATACAGACTGAAAGTGAGGAGATGGAAAAAGTTATTCCATGCAAATGGAAATCAAAAGAAAGGTGGAGTAGCCATTCTCATACCAGACAAAATAAACTTTAAAACAAAGGCTATTAGAACAGAAAAAGACAGATACTACATAATGATCAAGGGATCAATCCATGAAGAAGACATAACGATTGTAAATATTTATGCACACAACAAAGCAGCACCTCAATACATAAGGCAAATACTAACAGCCATCAAAGGGGAAATCAACAGTAACACAATCATAGTAGAGGACTTTAACACCTCACTTTCACCAATAGACCGATCATCCTAAATGAAAATAAGAAAGGAAACAGAAGCTTTAAATGATACATTAAACAAGATGGACTTAACTGATATTTATAAGACATTCCATCCAAAAAAAATAGAATACACATTCTTCTCAAGTGCTCATGGAACATTCTCCAGGATAGATCATATCTTGGGGCACAAGTCAAGCCTTGGTAAATATAAGAAAATTGAAATCATATCAAGTATCTTTTCTGACCACAATGCTATGAGACTAGATATCAATTACAGGAAAAAACCTATAAGAAATACAAACACATGGAGACTAAACAACACACTACTTAATAACAAAGAGATCACTGAAGAAATCAAAGAGGAAATAAAAAAATATCTAGAAACAAATGACAATGAAAACACAACAACCCAAAATCTATGGGATGCAGCAAAAGCATTTCTACGAGGGCAGTTTATAGCAATACAATCCTACCTTAAGAAACAAGAAACATCTCAAGTAAACAACCTAACATTACACCTAAAGCAATTAGAGAAAGAAGAACAAAAAAACCCCAAAAGTTAGCAGGAGGAAAGAAATAATAAAGAACAGAAAAGAAATAAATGAAAAAGCAATGAAGGAAGCAGTAACAAAGATCAATAAAATTAAAAGCTGGTTCTTTGAGAAGATAAACAAAATTGATAAACCATTAGCCAGATTCATCAAGAAAGAAAGGGAGAAGAATCAAATCAATAGAATTAGAAATGAAGAAGTAACAACTGACGCTGCAGAAATACAAAGGATCATGAGAGATTACTACAAGCAACTATATGTCAATAAAATGGACAACCTGGAAGAAATGGACAAATTCTTAGAAATGCATAACCTGCTGAAACTGAACCAGCAAGAAATATAAAATATAAACAGACCAAACACAAGCACTGAAGTTGAGACTGTGATTAAAAATCTCCCAACAAATAAAAGCCCCAGACCAGAAGGCTTCACAAGAGAATTCTACCAAACATTTATTGAAGAGCTAACACCTATCCTTCTCAAGCTCTTCCAAAGTATAGCAGAGGGAGGAACACTCCCAAACTCATTCTCCAAGACCATCATCACTCTGATAACAAAACCAGACAAAGATTTCACAAGGAAAGAAAACTACAGGCCAATACCACTGAGGAACAGAGATGCAAAAATCCTCAGCAAAATACTAGCAAACAGAATCCAACAGCACACTAAAAGGATCATACATTATGATCAAGTAGGGTTTAACCCAGGAAGGCAAGGATTCTTCAATAAACACAAATAAATCAATGTGATACACCATATTAACAAATTGAAGGAGAAAAAATATGATCATCTCAATAAATGCAGAGAAAGCTTTTGACAAAATTCAACACCCATTTATGATAAAATCCCTCCAGAATGTAGGCATAGAGGGAACTTTCCTCAACATAATAAAGGCCATATATGACAAACCCACAGAAAACATCATTCTCAATGGTGAAAAATTGAAATCATTTTCACTAAGATCTGGAAAAAGACAAGGTTGTCCAGTCTCACCACTGTTATTCACCATAGTTTTGGAAGTTTTAGCCACCACAATCAGAGAAGAACAAGAAATAAAAGGAATCAAAACTGGAAAAGAAGAAGTAAAGCTGTCACTGTTTGCAGATCATATGATACTATACATAGAGAATCCTAAAGGTGCTACCAGAAATCAACTAGAGGTAATTGATGAATTTGTTATAGTAGCAGGATAGAAAATTAATGCACAGAAATCTCTTGCATTCCTATATACCAATGATGAAAAATCTGAAAATGAAATTAAGAAAACACTCCTATTTACCATTGCAGGAAAAAGAATAAAATATCTAGGAATAAACCTACCTAAGGAAACAAAAGGCCTGTATGCAGAAAATTATGACAGTGATGAAAGAAATTAAAGATGATACAAATGGATGGAGAGATATACCGTGATCTTGGATTGGAAGAATCAACATTATGAAAATGAATATACTACCCAAAGAAATCTACAGATTCAATGCAATCCCTATCAAACTACCACTGGCATTTTTCACAGAACTAGAACAAAAAACTTCACAGCTTGCATGGAAACAAAAAAGACCCCGAATAGCCAAAGCAATCTTGACGAAACAAAATGGAGCTGGAGGAATCAGGCTCTGTGACTTCAGAAGTTACCATAATCAAGACAGTATGGTACTGGCACAGAAACGGAAATATAGATCAATGGAACAGAATAGAAAACCCAGAGATAAACCCATGCACATATGGTCACCTTACGTTTGATAAAGGAGGCAAGAATATACAGTGGAGTAAAGAGAGCCTCTTCAATAAGTGGTGCTGGGCAAACTGGACAGCTACATGTAAAAGAATGAAATTAGAACACTCCCTAACACCATACACAAAAATAAACTCAAAATGGATTAAAACCTAAATGTAAGTCCAGACACCATCAAACTCTTAGAGGAAAACATAGGCGGAACACTCTAAGACATAAATCACAGCATGATTCTTTTTGACCCACCTCCTAGAGAAATGGAAATAAAACCAAAAATAAACAAATGGGACCTAATGAAACTTCAAAGCTTTTGCACCACAGAGGAAACCATACACAAGACAAAAAGACAACCCTCATAATGGGAGTAAATATTTGCAAATGAAGCAACTGACAAAGGATTAGTCTCCAAAATTTACAAGCAGCTCATGCAGCTCAACATTAAAATAACAAATAACCCAATCTAAAAATGGGCAGAAGACCTAAATAGACATTTCTACAAAGAAGATATACAGATTGCCAACAGACACATGAAAGAATGCTCAACATCATTAATCATTAGAGAAATGTAAATCAAAACTACAATGAGATATCATCTCACACCGGTCAGAATGGCCATCATCAAAAAATCTACAAGCAATAAATGCTGGAGAGGGTGTGGAGGAAAGGGAACCCTCTTGCACTGTTGGTGAGAATGTGAATTGATACAGCCATAATGGAGAACAGTATGGAGATTATTTAAAAATCTAAATATAGAACTACCATATGACCCAGCAATACCACTACTGAGCATATACCTTGATAAAACCATAATTCAAAAAGAGTCATGTACAAAAATATTCATTATCCCTCTATTTACAATGGTCAGGACATAGAAATAACCAATGTGTCCATCAACAGATGAATGGATAAAGAGGATGTGGCACATATATACAATGGAATATTACTCAGCAATAAAAAGGAATGAAATTGAGTTATTTGTAGTGAGGGGGACGGACCTAGAGACTGTCATACAGAGTGAAGTAAGTTAGAAAGAGGAAAACAAATACCATATGCTAAGTTAGAAAGAGAAAAACAAATGCCACATATATATGGAATATAAAAAAAATAAAATGGTCAGAAGAACCTAGGGGCAAGATGGGAATAAAGATGCAGACCTACTAGAGGATGGACTTCAGGGTACAGGGAGGGGGAAGGGTAAGCTGGGACAAAGTGAGAGAGTGGCATGACATGTATACACTACCACATGTAAAATAGGTTTCTAGTGAGAAGCAGCCACGTAGCACAGGGAGATCAGCTCGGTGCCTTTTGACCACCTAGACGGGTGGGTTGGGGAGAGTGGGAGGGAGAGAGATGCAAGAGGGAAAAGATATGGGAACATATGTACATGTATAACTGATTCACTTTGTTATAAAGCAGAAACTGACACACCATTGTAAAGCAATTATACCCTTATAAAGATGTTAAAAAAAAAACAACCTATGGGCAAGATGGGAATAAACGTGCAGACCTACTAGAGAATGGACTTGAGGATATGGGGAGTGGGGAGGGTAAGCTGGGACAATGTGAGAGAGTGACATAGATATGTATACACTAGGAAACGTAAAATAGATAGCTAGTGGGAAACAGCCGCATAGCACAGGGAGATCAGCTGGTTGCCTTGTGACCACCTAGAGGGGTGCGATAAGGAGGGTGGGAGAGAGGGAGATGCAAGAGGGAAGATATATGGGGACACATGTATATGTATAACTGGTTCACTTTGTTATAAAGCAGAAACTAACACACCATTGTAAAGCAATTTTACTCCAATAAAGATGTTAAAAAAAATGAAAAATATGTGGAAAACCTACATAGCCATTTCTCCAAAGAAGCCATAGAGAGGGACAACAAACACATGAAAAGATGCTCAACATCACTAATTATTAGAGAAATGCAAATCAATACTACAATTAATTATAACCTCACACCAATCAGAATGGCCATCATGAAAAAATCTATAAACCTTAAATGCTGGAGAGGGTATGGAGAAAAGGGAAACCTCTTGCACTTTTGGTGGCAATGTAAATTGATACAGCCACTATGAAGAACAGTATAGAGATTCCTCAAAAAACCTAAAAGTACAATTTGCTTAAAAATTGACTCTAACATATTTGTAAAGAGATATATTCTCCAGAGGCAAAGAAAAGGTATGTAGTTTGGTACTATGGGAAGTTGTAATAACCAGCATACCAAATAAATGCTTGATTTACAGCACCAAAATGCCACCTGAAGGCTGGAAAAATCTACTATAAGTTTCAGAACTGTGTAACTTACTTACAGGAATTCATTTCAAAATGACTTTATGTATTCCATGTCACTGGCATAGCCAAAAAAAAATTTTTTTTTCAAGGATGAAAATGATATAATTTTAAAAGTTATAGAATTTCATCTATATACATATTTATATTATAATAAAACAAAATATTAAATTTCCCTCAGCAATCTACTTTTAAGAAAAATGAGTCCAAATTTAATGAAAATTTCCATAATAACCATCATCATAGCTTAGACTTCTAAAACTAGAGGAAACATAGTTCAGCCAGTTTGATTTTCCATTTTAAAGATGAAAAAAATTGAAAAATGCAGTGATGTGCAAAATTGATGTACTGAGATAACAGATAATAAGGACAGAACTAAAACCCAGAATGCTCACTTCTTTTTCTCTCTCCTAATGATCACAAGCAAAGAGAGAAAACAGTTCTTGAGATTTAAGAACAAAATTCCTGTGTCCCTGAGTTCTTCAAATTATTATTCAATGAACTAAGCTATCTCTTCCATAAATGCACTGGCTCCTACAACCTCCAGTACTGCAGTCTTCTTGCACACTTCATTTGTTAAAAATTATCACGAATATTAAAAATTGACAGTTGCATACTTTGACCTATGTCTGAAGCAAGGTATGTTAGGAACAGTATAGTTCTATGAAGAATAGGAATATAGAGATAATTAAATCCTGGAGAACTTGTCTGCAGAGATTGAGATGCCCTCAGGCATTTGTTAACATCAGGCAAAATCACTAATTGTAGCTATACTATTTTTTGCATGGAAGGGCTTAGGACTAGTCTGGTGTGCTTTTCTATGCCTGAAATTTTATCAGAAAATGTGAAATCTTCAAAGAACTCTACAGGTATCATTTTACTTAAATGGAGTTATTTTCAACAAATCTAAAAAAGGAATGTATTTTCCCTATTAAATCAAATTAATCTCAGAGAGGGAGCAGTGAGAGGTGGCATGAAGCAAGATCTTAATTCCCTGCCTAGGAATTGAACCTTGGTAGCCTGGAAGAAAACCAGGAATCCTAGCCACCAGACCAGCAAGGGCTAGAGGCTAGAAGCTATTTTTCCCTGGCTCTTGCCCCCAGTGAAAAATGCATTTCTCACAGAGACAAAACTGTAAAAACAGGTAAAAAGTTTATTATTAGAGTCACAGAACAACAAATGGGAGAGCACACAGAGAAACAGTTTGTTTAGTTAAGATAGAAGCAAGGCAGAGATGCACACCTGGAGAGAAAGGGTGTCGGTGTCCTCCCTAATGAGGAGGAGCACAGTAAAGAAGCAGTTAAGTCATTTATATAGGGCAGTTCTTTCAGGTCTTTGTCTTCCTTCTGGCCAATCATCTTGTTTTGTCTCTGTGACTAATTTGTTTCAGTACCTGACCCCTAGGTGCACACACACCTCCTAGCCAAGATGGATCTCAATGAAAAGGCATCTGGGAGAACCAAGACTCATTATGGCCTGGCATTGTCCCCTGATTTTTGACCCGCAAGGAGCTTCTCTGCGCATGCATAGTATCTCCCTTGCCTCAAGGAAGGGCGGGGGCGGGGGGAAGCGGTGTTCTCTTGATCCTTTACTCAAACAAGGTTTTGCTCTTTTTTGTTCTTGCTATGACTGTTGTCTTAAAGCGTCCACAAGAGACAAAGCTTGGCTATTTACCTTGTCTCTGTCATTGCTTCATTTCAGAGAGCAAACAGAAGGCTGATTTTAAATGTCTAACCTGAAGCCCACCTATCTTCTGTTTCAGGAAATGCAAACAGGAGGCTAGTTGTAAGTGTCTGGCCTGAAGCCCACTTTTTCCTGACCCATGAAATATAAACAGAAGGCCAGTTGTAAATATCCTACCTGGAGCCCATCTACCTCCTGCCTCAAAGTTGAATAGTGAGAGTGTTTTTTTCATTACCCTGCTTTATTTTTATTATTTTTATTCATTTCTTTTAACACACACACATTTAAAAAAAATAGAACAATAGGTGAATGTCTGAATTATTACATTCTGTAACAAAATTGGTTTTATTCTTTAATTTGATTCAAAAATCTGAAAGTTGGATAACTGCATATGAACAAAAATCTATTTAATTTGTATGTAACAAGTTTGGGAGAAATGCAGATAAGTTATCTTAAAATAAAAGATGAGGGCTTTGCTGGTGGCGTAGTGGTTAACAACCCACTTATCAATGCAGGGGACATGGGTTCAAGCCCTGGTCTGGCAAGATCCCATATGCCACGGAGCAACTAAGACCAAGCACTACAACTACTGAGCCTGCGCTCTAGAGCCCATGAGCCACAACTACTGAGCCCACATGCCTAGAGCCCATGCTCCATAACAAGAGAAGCCACCACAATAAGAAGCCCCTGCTGCACAATGAAGAGTGGCCCCCACTCGCTGCAACTAGAGAAAGCCCATGCACAGCAACAAAAGACCCAACACAACCAAAAATAAAAATAAGATAAAATAAATAAAAATAAAAAAATAAAAGATGAAAGAGATTCCGTATTTGAAACATTTGTCACATTAGCTGACACACAGTGTATACTCCTTAAATATTAAAAAACAAATAGAAAGCAAAAACTTTATTTATATACATTAAGGCAGAGTCTTCAGATGCCAATATTTGTGTAGAACTCAATTTTATCCTAAATAAAAATCAAATAAACTCTATAATGTAAGCAGTGCCATGGCAAATTCTTACCATCAATTTTATTGAATTGTATTGCCAAAATTGGGTTGAGACAATAGATATTTTTTGATAGAAAATGTCACATATTATAGACTGATGCTTACATCTTACTTAATGCTAACATCTTAGCTTAAATGCTTAAGGGAAAGCAAACTAAATAGTACATCACAATGGAAAATAGAAAATATTTGAAATAAGTATAATATAAATATAGCACATCAAAACTTGTAGAGTCTAAATAGCATCATTTAGAAATGTTTTACACTTACATTTATAAGGGAGCAAAATTTGATACCCAAAAGTGTATCCTTTTGGCATGAGGATTAGTTTAGGCTGATTAATTTTAAGAAACAGGAGACCCAGGAAGTCTTTTTTTTAATCTCCTCCTTAACTACTTAAAATAATTTTGGTAAAGGGCTTGGTCCAGCAAGAGCACTATCACCACAGATATCTATAAAAAATATGGACTTGGTGTGGTAGGATAATTCAGTGGGGTCTAGAGATCAGACTCTGTTGCTTTGTGTCTTATTGTCTTTGCCTGGCACAGCAAACAATTTGCTTACCACACATTTGTTATTTCATCTCCATATGAATCGCCTTCCTCTTCTGTGAAGTCCCAAGCCCCTACCCCTTTCTCCTTCTCTCAGATCGTATATAAACTTCAATTTTCTAACTTGTTCTTGAGTCTCATTTTTCTAATGGTACCCCCATATGCATGTAACAAATTTAATTTATTCCTGTTAATTTGTCTCTTGTCAATTTAATTATTAGGCTAGCCATAACCTAGAAAGGGTAGAGGAAAATTATTTCCTTCTCCAACATACTAAATGGTTTATATTTGAAAAAAAGAAACCAACATTTAATAAGCTAAATATCCAATTTGAGATATTTAAAAGAACAACTGTAAATAAAAGGGATTAAAACAGAGAAAGTAATAAATAAACTGCTATTGAAATTACAATGGAGAGTCAACAAAATCAAAAGCAAACTTTTTTTGAAAAATCTACTGAAATAGATATAATTGACCGACAAAATTTACCAAAAATTTAGAAAAAATGATAATATGAAATAGTGAAACAGAGTTCTTTAAAAATATACAAAAATATGAATTTGAAAATGTAAATTAAGTAGAAAATTTCCTTTTAAATATAACCTATGAAATTTTGGAAAAGTAGAAGTGTAAAACGCATCACAGTCTTATAACCATTAAAGATTTGAATCACTTGTGAAAAGTTAATCAGCATCAATATATAAAAGACTCAAAGTAATTTGCAGATGGTTCTACCTCATAATTATGAAGTAATCCCAATATTATATAAGCTCTTCCAGAAAATACAGAGACTGTCTTGTATCTCATGTTCTCAAGAATTAGATGCTTGACTAAATAAAATCAGCAGAACAAACTGTGTAACTAAATTTGTAATATTATTATCCTCCCAGGTAGTCTGCAGTGAGAGAATTCCAGGCTGGAACAGGCATCTCATAAAAGAAGGTTGTGCTTCCATGTGCTCCTCAGATTATAACCTGGGCACTAAATCTTCCACCTCTGACTAATACAATCTGGTGTCATTGTCATCCTAAAAACATTTCAGAAATTGATTAGCTTTTGCTAACAGAAAAGATGCCAATACGTAATGGCTAAAAACAAGTAAAATGTACATCTAAAGGAACTAGAAAAAGAGGAACAAGTAAGCCCAAATGTAGAAGAAGAAAGGAAATAATAAAGATCAGAGCAGAAATAAATAAGAGACTAAAACACAACAGAAAATATTAATAAAACTTAGAGAATTTATTTAGAAATATAAACAAATCAACAAAGCTTTAACCAGATTCATCAAGATAAAAAGAGAGAGGACCAAATAATTACAATCAAAAATGAAAAAGAAGTTACAGCTGATACCAAAAAGGATCATAAGAGACTACTACAAACAATTATGCAACACACTGGACAACCTAGAAGAAATAGGTAAAGTCTTAGAAACATACAATTTTCAAAGACTGAATCATGAAGAAATAGAAAATCTGAATTGACCAATTACTAGTAAGAAAATTAAAACGGTAATAAAAAAACTCCCAACAAACAAAAGCTTAGGACCATACAGCTTCACTGGCAAATTCAAAAAAAAAAAAGAATCTAAAAATGATTTAATACCTATCCTTCTCAAACTCTTCTTAAAAATTGAAGAGGAGGGAAGCCTAAACATATTTTATGAAGTCAGCATTACTCTGATACCAAAACCAAACAAGAATATCACTAAAAAAGAATATTACAGGACAATATAACTGATGAACATAGATGCAAAAACCCTCAACAAAATATTAGGAAACAGAATCCAAATACAAATTAAAATAATCATATAACACAATCAAGTCAGATTTACTCCTGGGATGTAAGGATAATTCAAAAATATCAAATCAATCAATGTTATACACTATACTAATAAAAATGAAGGATACAATTTATATAATCATCTCAATAGATGCAGGAGAAGCATTTGACAAAATTCAACATTCATTTATGATAAAACTCTCAACAAAGTATAGAGGAAATATACATCAACATAATAAAGGCCATATGTAACAAACTCACAGCTAACATCATGCTTAGTGGTATAAAGCTGAAAGCTTTTCCTCCAAGGTGAGGAACAAGACAAAGATGCCTATTCTTGCCACTTTTATTCAACATACTGTTGGAAGTTTTAATCACAGCAAATAGACAAGGAGAAGAGGTAAAAGGCATCCAAATCAAAAATGAAGAAGCAAAACTGTCACTATCTGCAGATGGCATGATACTATATACAGAAAACCCTAAAGACTCTACCGACAAACTGTTAGGACTAATAAATGAACTCAGTAAAGTCTCAGGATACAAAATCAATATACAGAAATCTGTGGTATTTCTATACACTAATAAGAAACTATCAGACAGAAGAACAAGCCAAGTGTCCATTGGTGGATGAATTGGTAAAGAAGAGGTGATATACCCACACAAAGGAATATTACTCAGCTATAAAAAAGAATGAAATTCTGCCATCTGTCACAAGATGAATGGACCTTGAAGGTTTTATTCTAAGTGAAATAAGTCAGACAGAGAAAGAAAAATACTATATAATATCTCTAATATGTGGAATCTAAAAAAAAAAACTACAAAAACTAACAAACTAAATAAAACAAAAAACAAACTCATAGATACAGAGAGAAGATTAGTGGTTATCAGAGGGAAAGGGAGTTGGGGGTTGAGCAAGATGGGTAAAGTTGGTCAACGAGGTGATGGTGATGGATGGTAACGAGGCTTGTGGCTGTGATCAACTTGTAGGATATACAAATGTCACATTATAATAATGTACACTTGAAACTAATATAATTTTTAAAATGCTTATTACAGGATTCTTGCCTTTGATAATTTTACAATATAATGGGAAAATCAACCTTAACAAACTTAACTATTAAACTCTCATATGTTTGACACTCAGACCTGCTGTATTACTGATTCCTGCTTTCTTAAAAACATGTCATGAAAAAATTTTAAGTTTCTTGTATAGGCCCATTTGTCATGTTTGTTTCTAGAAACAAAGAAAATTTTAATATAGTTTACTTCTCATTAAAGAAGAAATATTTAAAGTCTTATTTTTGAATTGATAATAAAGGCTAAAATTTAAAAATGGTTAGGCTTACTGTTTGGCTTGTTGTAGGCAAAAGCAAACACATTTTAAAAAAGGCAAGAAAACAAAGGAAAGTTTCAATAATCTTTAAAATTTCAAATAAGTTTGGAGAGATGTATGTACTTCCATTTCCATCAGCCATGACATTATTTCACTGTAGGTTGATGTATGTTTTAATTGATTTGTGATATGAACAACTTCTGCATCTTTGTAAACAACATCTATGTCTTAAATTTACAAAAATGAGTCACATAAATAAATATTTTGTGTCCAAACAAGCAGTATTATCTTTCATGATACTGTGTGTAGAATGCGTGCCTTTTTTGGTTTGAGTCAGCTCAGCTAAAGGGAATGGTCCAGATAGCCTCCCTCTCATGTCAGCTGGCAGGCTGGTTGAGCTGCAGAACCTCAGCTGGGTTTTCTTCTCTCGGCTCTACATAATCTCTTCTCTTGCAGGAAGCTTGCTCTGCTTTGACACATGGTAGTCTCTTGGTTCCAAAAAACAGAAAAAGACTGATAAAGACTTCTTGTGAAAAAATTTTCAACTCTTATTGGCCAAAACAACTTGCAAATCCACTCCAGATTCAGTGTGGGAGGGCACTACCAAAGGGCACTGGTAGGGGGAGAAGAATTTATGTAAAATATTTATACCAGTAGCAAAACAGATAATATTATTGATTTAAGATTTTTAGTTGGGCTGGTGTACTGAATAAAAATCCAATCTCCAGCCAAGAGTGTTCTGTACATAGTCAAAGTTGGGCATGTTGATATTATACCATCTATTTCAATTTAATTCAATCAGTTCACTAACGTTCTCTATGTGCTCTGATACATACAAGAAAAGGTTAAATATGTTTATGGTACTCACTGCACCTGAAATTCAGTTGGGAGAAGACACCACCATTTGAAAAATTAAAAAATCTCATAAGTCATTCATTATGCAGCCAGCTTAAAGGAAGAGACCACAGATTCAACAAAAACTCACAGGAAGGGAAGCGGTCTTAGGCATTAAGGTGAATGGACAGAAAATACTTGTTTAAAGAGGTGGCACTTGAGCCTGGAAGAATAAGTAGAATTTTTCTAGAGAAGTGAGAAATCAAAGGCTTGCCTGGTGAAAAGATCAAAAAAGTAAAAGTTGTGAAAGTGGGAATGATCTTGTCATGAGCTGGGGATTTTTAGTAAACTGCTCTGACATACAATGAAGAGGTGAGTGGGAGCACAACTGGTTTGTGTTGGGTTATAGAAGACCAGGCTCTCTAGTGTCTGGGAATATCAGCTACACTAGAATTGATGCTATAGGTCAGAACCTAACCACTGCTCCTCTTCCCTAGGTTTTTGTTTAACCAAGGCATCAAGGAACTAAGAAGTTTGAAGATGTAGGTAGTAACAGAGTTGTGTAAAAGAGTTTACTTCTAGTTAGGTGATACTTAGCAGAATCTAAGCTACATGAATTCTTTGCCACATCTCACAGAGTGCTAGATTGTGAGATGATGTATGCAAAACAGATGTTTTACACAAATCATGTTCTATATTGCTATAATACTTCTGCTCCCACATTCTGTGCAGGGATACCCCTCTGTGAAACTTCTCCTGTTTACTGGCTGCTGTTTGGAGAGATGTCCATCTTAGGGCCAATGAGGTATACCTAGAAGGTCATATCAAGGAGAAAAAAAATGTGATGCTTACTCTACAGGGCCCCTTAATTAGGACTATGGTTTGTGAAGTTGACACTCAAAATGGACTCAGGTGTGACAGCAGACAAAACCATAGGACATGCTCACAACAAAAGTCATTATGGAAGATAATGTCAAAGTTGAGGAGATGATAACCACCTTAAAATGTAGTAAATAGCACAAAGAAGATGAGTAATGAAAATATGCCTTTAGACTTGATAATTAGGAAAGCAGCATGAATTTGTGATAACACAGCTTATGATAGTCATGGAGGACTGTATGTAATAGTGAGGATTTGAATAAAATATATAAAGTGATTAGTGTTTCCTCAGAAAGAGGTGAGAACATTTTTGATTGGGGAATAGTGTAAGCAAAAATCCTGAGAAATGGATTAGAAAGACTGAAGAGATGGAGAAGATAAAAGAGGTGGTAGAGGAGGAAATAAATTCAAATCTTATAATCAAGTTAGTTAATATTAATAAGTCTTTAGTGAAGAATGAAAATATTTGAATATCAAGAAAGATCATAATTAAGAAAGCATGATATTTTTTCTTAAAAATGTATGAAGTTAGTCAAAATGTCCAACTAAGCAGGATAAATATCTATAAAATGTTACTTTCTGTTATAAGCATTTTGTTTCACATCACTGCCCTCTTATGTTCTGATTTTAGTTGAATGAATATTTAGAGATAAATGTCATTTACAATTATTCTAGCCTGCTCTTTTGGCTGCACTCAGAAGCAGACCGCCGTGATGGGCCGCGTGATCCCTGGGCAGAGAAAGGGTGCCGGCTCCGTGTTTCACGTGTGTGTGAACCACCAAAAGGGCATCACATGTCTGCAAGCTGTGGACTTCGCCGAGTGACACGGCTACATCAAGGACATCGTGAAGGACATCATCCGTTACCCGGGTTGCTGTGTGCCCCTTGCCAAGGTGGTCTTCCAGGATCCGTACAGTTTTAAGAAGCGGATGGAGCTGTTCATTGCTGCCGAAGGCATCCACACTGGCCAGTTCTTGTACTATGGCAAGAACGCCCAGCTCAACATCGGCAATATGCTGCTGGTGGGCACCATGCCCGAAGGCACCATTGTATATTGTCTGGAGGAGAAGCCTGGTGACCGGGGCATGCTGGCCAGAGCCTCTGGGAACTATGCAATTGTCATCTCCCACAACCCTGAGACAAAGAAGACCAGAGTGAAACTGCCCTTGGGCTCCAAGAAGGTCATCTCCTCCATCAACAGAGCTGTTGTCAGTGTGGTGGCTGGAGGTGGCCACGTTGACAAGCCCATTCTGAAGGCGAGCTCTGCCTACCACAAGTATAAGGCAAAGAAGAATTGTTGGCCATGCATATGGGGTGTGGCCATGAACCCTGTTGAGCATCCCTTCAGAGGTGGCAACAACCAGCACATTGGCAAACCCTCTACCATCTGCAGAGATGCCCCTGCTGGCCGGAAAGTGGGTCTCATTTTTGCCTCCTGGACTGGGTGTCTCTGGGGAACCCAGACTGTGCAGGAGAAAGAGAATTAGGGCTGGGGGCTCAATAAAGCTTGTCTTTTTCACACACACGCAAAAATTATTCTAGCCTGTTTTTACTTGTTCTTATGCAGCTTTTGTAAGGAACACCTTTATTCCATTTGAAACTGTCAAACTTTCAGTCATGGAAGCAATTTGAAATCCTAGAATTTGATGATATCATCCCATCAAACCCTCTGTCTTCTCAGAAGAACAAAATCTAACCTTCCCAGAGTAACAAGGCTCAAAACAGTATTCTGAGATATTCTTATTTCCCCATCTCTAAAGCTAACAAACAACACCTTATTGTTCACATAATCAGGAATTGCAGTTTTTTCTTGCTTTATTAAAGCAATTCAACCATCTCAGTTTATTCTTAGTCTCCTCTATAGAAGAAAAAAGTTATTTGGACAAAAATTTAGTGGCCTTTCTCCTCCTTTTCTAGTCCACAGGCATTCAAAATACCTGAATATTTAAAAGTTTGCAACCAAGTTGAAGAGGAAACTTGGTATTTTTTTAGCTTCTTTTGTATTTTGCCATTTATTTACAGAATGAATTATTGGACTTAAATTGTCTTCCCCTTTTCCAGCTTTTTTTTTTCTTTGTGGTACATGGGCCTCTCACTGCTGTGGCCTCTCCCATTGCAGAGCACATGCTCCAGATGCACAGGCTCAGCGGCCACGGCTCACGGGCCCAGCCCCTCCGCGGCACGTGGGATCTTCCCGGACCAGGGCACGAACCCGTGTCCCCTGCATCGGCAAGCGGACTCTCAACCACTGCTCCACCAGGGAAGCCCCAGCTTTTTTTTAAACATCTTTATTGGAATATAATTTACTTAAAATGGTGTGTTAGCTTCTGCTGTATAACAAAGTGAAATAGACATACAGATACATATATCCCCCTATCTCCTCCCTCTTTCTTCTCCCTCCCAACCTCCCTATCCCACCCGTCTAGGTGGACACAAAGCACGGAGCTGATCTCCCTGTGCTATGTGGCTGCTTCCTATCAGCTATTTATTTTACATTTGGTGATGTATATATGTCCATGCCACTCTCTCACTTTGTCCCAGTTTACACTTACCCTTCCCCGTGTCCTCAAGTCCATTCTCTACATCTCCATCTTTATTCCTATCCTGCCCCTAAGTTCTTCAGAAGCATTTTTTTTAATATTCCATATGTATGTGTTAGCATACATATTTGTTTTTCTCTTTCTGACTTAATTCACTCTGTATGACAGTCTCTAGGTCCATCCACCTCACTACAAATAACTCAATTTCATTTCTTTTTATGGCTGAGTAATGTTCCATTGTATATATGTGCCACATCCTCTTTATCCATTCATCTGTTGATGGACACTTACGTTGCTTCCATGTCATGTCTATTGTAATTAGTGTTGCAATGAACATTGTGGTACAGGACTCTTTTTGAATTATGGTTTTCTCAGGGTATATGCCCAGTAGTGGGATTTCTGGGTTGTATGATAGTTCTATTTTTAGTTTTTTAAGGAACCTCCATACTGTTCTCTATAGTGGCTGTACCAATTTACATTCCCACCCACAGTGCAAGAGGGTTCCCTTTTCTCCACACCCTCTCAAGCATTTTTTGTTTGTAGATTTTTTGATGATGGCCATTCTGACCAGTTTGTGGTGATACCTCATTGTAGTTTTGATTTGCATTTCTCTAATGATTAGTGATGTTGAGCGTCTTTTCATGTGTTAGTTGGCAATCTGTATATCTTTGGAGAAATGTCTATTTAGGTCTTCTACCCATTTTTGGATTGGGGTTTTTTTAATTGATATTGAGCTGTATGAGCTTCAGCAAATTCAATTTTAATCCAACTTGTAGTGTGACTTCAAAAAAAGCTAAATAAATTTATATAAATTTAGTTTACATTAGAGTAAGTGTAAAAGTGGCTAGAATAAGTGATAAAAAAAGTGTTGCTTTTTTCTACATATGAGTAATAAATTCAATTTTTAGTGCCGTGGTTTATAAGCATAATGGTCATGGAAAATTACAAAGATGTTAAAAGACTGGAAAAGATGCCATAAATGAAATAATGAGGTCAGTGGAGATCAAGATGGCAGATTAGAAGGGTATGGTGCTCACCTTTCCCCACAAATATATTTTAAAAAAATACATCTACGTGTGGAACAATTCTCACAGAATACCTACTGAACACTGGCAGATCTCATATAACAAAAACTGCCAGAAAGATCACCACACAACTGCATAGGATGAAAGAAAGGAAAGGAATTGAGACCGGACTTGTGACCCTGGGAGTAAGCTTGAAAGAGGAAAGGTTCCTTCAACCTGGGAACACCTCTCACTGGCTGCGAGATCAGCTGGGACAGATAGGGAGACTCAGAGGCTCAGAGAAGAGTGCAACAGGTGGCCTGTGGCAGACAGGACAGAGAAACCAGCACAGATCATCCTGGCCTCCTTGCTGCATTCCCCATCTTGAGACATATGCTTGCTGGAGATGCATGCAGCAAGTGGGTGATGAAACTCAGGGGACATACCTGGGGAAAGGATTGAGGTTGGCTGTGCAGAGGGAAACAGAAGGGTGTGGTCTGGGCCATAACTGGGGATATGGGCAGGACAGAGTCCAGGTTTGCCATGGGTGTCCCATTGTCAACACATGCACAAATGTGTGTGTGTGTTGGGGGGGGGTTGTGGCCCATCCATAGCAGCCTCATTCTTGGTGTGCTAATAGCAGGTGCACCTCTGCTTCTATGAGATCTGGAAGCATGAAAGCACCTGCTTGTTGCCCAAATGCAGAGGCAGGGTTGAAATCTGAGTTGATTCCCAGCTGCTGTGCAACTTCAATGGATTTACACCCCTGGAAGCTTTTTGACCAAAAAGGCTGCAGTACATCTGAGAGGATTACTGGCATTCCTGTGGCCAGAGCAGGTCTGATATCAGCAGTGGTGGGCTTTGTGGATGCATGGATACAGAGGCAGGGCTGGTGTCTGCACTCCCATGGTGGACCCAGGTGTGCAACCTCTGTGGGTCCAGTGCCAGTCTTTGGCAAATTTGTGATGGTGGTTTTGTGAACACAGTGCCTGAGGGAAATCCAGAGATGTGCCAGTGTTCCCACAGCTGAGGTAGGGTTGAGGGCAGTGCCAACAACAGTGTATTTTGTAAGCATGCACAATGGGTGACAGGTGTCAGAGACTGCACTTCTTGGTGGACAGCCCCTGAAGAGGAATACTCAGTGCCTCCTTTCCTCCAATCTTGGAGTAAGATTGCTCCAGTTCTGCTACTTCACTGTATATAACCTGATTTGGGGGTTTCTATTCCATAAATTTGTGAGCAGAACTTGCTCCCAACAAGGCTGTTACAACCACAGAAGCAAAAAGGAGGCCCTGCCCAACACCCAGTGCAAGCTCTGGTAACAATATCACCAATAACACCCCCAGTCAAGGGAAAAACAGTGAACACAACCTGAGGAAAGATGTGGTAGGCATCCATACAAAAACAGCCCCTCCTACCAAAATAGACTCATGCAGCCTACACAGCAACATTCCAACATAAAAAGAACCATTCAAGACAACAATAGATAACTATTTCTCCTAAATTCATAGAGTCAGAGAAGTATAAATGAAATGAAGAAGCAGAGGAACCCCTCCCAATGAAAATAACAAGAGAATTCCTCTGAAAGAACAAACAATGAAACAGACTTCTCTAGTCTACTAGAACCTGAGTTCAGAAAGGAAGTAATAAAAGTGCTGAAGGAATTTTAAAAAGGCTATTGATAGAAATGCAGATCACTGTAACAAGGAACTAGAAACTAAAAAGAGGAGCCAACAAGGTTGTCAACTCAATTGATGAGATAAATACTGCGTTAAAGGCAATAAACAACACACTAAGCAATGTAAAAGAATGAATAAGTGATCTGGAAGACAGAATAATAGAAATCACCCATCAGAACAGCAGACAAAAAGACAAATAAAAGAAAGCAATATACAAGACCTATAGGATAATCTAAAGCATGCCAATCTAAACATAATAGGGATCACAGAAAGAGAAGAAAGAGAAAAAGGGATTAAAAATGTATTTGAAGAAATTATAGCTGAAAACTTCTCAAACTTATAGAAGGAAACAGATATCCAGGCACAGGAAGCACAGAGGGTGCCAAACAAGATGAACACAAACAGACTTATATTAAGACACATTATAATTAAAATGGCAAAAGTTAGAGATAAAGAGAGGATTTTAAAGGCAGCAAGAGGAAAAAAAAGAGTTAGTTACAAGGGAACCACCAAAAGGCTATCAGCTAATTTCACTACAGATATGTTGCAGGCCAGAAGGGAGTCATGAAATATATTCAATGTCCTGAAAGGGAAAAATCTGCAACCTAGGCTTCTCTACACAGCAAGATTACCATTTAGAATAGAAAAAGAGATAAAGATTTTCTCAGATAAGAAAAACTAAAAGAATACAGCAATGCTAAACCTAACCTAAAAGAAATATTAAAAGGTCTTCTTTAAATAGAAAAGAAATAAGAATCTATAGGAAAGAGAAAAATCATAATAGGAAAAAAAATATATCAAAGGATTGAAGATCACTTGAATAAGCCTGTATATATATTTAAAAAATCAAAAGGAAATTGTGGAATAGATTATAAGTAAAAAGGATAAACATGAAGATGTAAAAGAGGACATCAAAATCATAAAATGTGGGGGTGGGGGTGAAAGAAAATGTAGATTTTTTTTCAGAATGTGTTTGAACTTATATGACTATCAGTCTAAAGCAAGTAGATATAGAACAGGCTAACTTACTTGAAAACCAGGGTAATCACAAATCAAAATCTTACTAGATTCCCCAAAACCAAACAAAAGGGAACTCAAGCATAATACAAAAGGAAACCATCAAACCACAAAAGAAAAACAAAAAGAAAAAGAGGTCCGTCACTTAACTGCCCTGGAGCCCGAGGGGACGGTGGCCTGACTGAGGCTGCCGGCTATGGAGGGGCCCCACCAGCTGAAGCCATGACAGTCCTTGGGACCGCGGGTCAGTTCTTTCAACAAGTAACTTAAAGACAACATGGAAAAACAAGGAGGTTTGTGCCTGAGATCATGTTGATGTGAAACCAGGAATGGCCACCTTGTGCCAGAGTGAGTACAACTTGGAGGAGCTTCAAGATACCGGAAGAGTAACATGCGGAGATCACCTTCCTCCCCACAAATACATCAGAAATACATCTACATGTGGAACAACTCCTACAGAACACCTACTGAATGCTGGCATAAGACCTCATACCTCCCAAAAGGCAAGAAACTCCCCAAGAACCTGGGTAGGATAAAAGAAAAAACAAAAACAAAAGAGACAAAGAATAGGGACGGGACCTGCACCAGTGGGAGGGAGATGTGAAGGAGAAAAGGTTTCCACACACTAGGAAGATTCCCGCACAGAGGATCAGTGCCGACCAGCACTCACCAGCCCGAGAGGCTTGTCTGCTCACCTGCCGGGACGGGCAGGGGCTGGGGACTGAGGCTTGGGTTTCAGAGGTAGGATTCCTGGGAAAGGACTGGGGTTGGCTGCGTGAACACAGCCTGAAGTGGGCTAGTGCACCACGGCTAGCTGGGAGAAGGTCCAGAAAATAGTCTGGAGCTGTCAAAGACACAAGAGACATTTTCTTGCCTCTTTGTTTCCTGGTGCATGAGGAGAGGAGATTAAGAGTGCTGCTTAAATGAGCTCCAGAGATGGATGTGAGCTGCGGCTATCAGCACAGACCCCACAGATGGGCATGGGATGCTAAGGCTGCTGTGGCAGCCACAAAGAAACCTGTGTGGAAGCACATGTCACTATCCACACCTACTCTCCTCGGAGCCTGTGCAGCCCACCACTACCAGAGTCCCGTGATCCAGGGACAACTTCCCAGGGAGAATGCATGGCATGCCTCAGGCTGGTGCAAGATCAGGACAGCCTCTGCCACTGTAGGCATGCCGTGCATCTGTACCCCTCCCTCCCCCTGGTCTGAGTGAGCCAGAGCATCCAAATCAGCTGCTCCTTTAACCCCATCCTGTATGAGCCAAGAACAGATGCCCTCAGGTGACCTACACACAGAGGGGGGTAAAAATCCAAAGCTGAAATCCAGGAGCTGTGCAAACAAAGAAGAGAAAGGGAAATTTCTCCCAGCATCCTCAGGAGCAGTGGATTAAATCTCCACAATCAACTTGATGTACCATGCCTCTGTGGAATACCTGAATAGACAACAAATTATCCCAGATTAAGGAGGAGGACATTGGGATCAACGATATGTATATATATATTTTTCCCCTTTTTATCTTTTTGTGAGTGTGTATGTGTATGCTTCTGGGTGTGATTTTGTCTGTATAGCTTTATTTTTACCATTTGTCCTGGGGTTCTCTCTGTCTGCTTTCTTTTTGTTTATTATTACTTAAAAATATTTTTTCTTAATAATTATTTTTTATTTTAAAAACTTTATTTTATTTTACTTTACTTTACTTTATTTTATTTTATCTTCTTTTCTCTTTCTTTCTTTCTTTCTTTTCCCCATTTTATTCTGAGCCATGTAGAAGACAGGCTCTTGGTGCTCCAGCCAGCCTCAGGGCTATGCCACTGAGGTGGGAGAGCCAAGTTCAGAACATGGGTACACAAGAGACCTCCCAGCTCCACGTAATATCAAATGGCAAAACTCTTCCAGAGATCTCCATCTCAAAGCCAAGACTAAACTCCACTCAATGATCAGCAAGATACAGTGCAGGACACCCTATGCCAAACAGCTAGCAAGACAGGAACACAACCCCATCCATTAGCACAGAGGCTGCCTAAAATCATAATAAGGCCACAGACACCTCAATACACACCACCAGATGTGGACCTGCCCACCAGAAAGACAGGAGCCCGCCTCATCCACCAGAACACAGGCACTAGTCCCCTACACCAGGAAGCCTACATAACCCACTGAACCAACCTTAGCTACCGGGGACAGACACTAAAAACAACAGGAACTACGATCCTGCAGCCTGCAAAAAGGAGACCCCAAACACAGTAACTTAAGCAAAATGAGAAGACATAGAAACACATAAGAGATGAAGGAACAAGGCAAAAACCCATCAGACCTAACAAATGAAGAGGAAATAGACAGTCTACCTGAAAAAGGATTCAGAATAATGATAGTAAAGATGATCCAAAACCTTGGAAATAGAATGGACAAAATACAAGAAACATTTAACAAGGACATAGAAGAACTAGTGGGCAAACAAACAGTGATGAACAACACAATAAATGAAATTAAAAATTTCCTAGAAGGAATCAATAGCTGAATAACTCAGGCAGAAATACAGATAAGTGACCAGGAAGATAAAATAGTGGAAATAACAACTGCAGAGTCGAATAAAGGAAAAAGAATGAAAAGAATTGAGGACAGTCTCAGAGACCTCTGTGACAACAATAAATGCATGAACATTCGAATTATGGGGTCCCAGAAGAAGAAGAGAAAAAGAAAAGGACTGAGAAAGTATTTGAAGAGATTATAGTTGAAAAATTCCCGAATATGGAAAAGGAAGTAGTTAAACAAGTGCAGGAAGCACAGAGAGTCCCATAAGGATAAATCCAAGGAGAAACATACCAATACACATATTAATCAACTATCAAAAATTAAATACAAAGAACAAATATTAAAAGCAGCAGGGGAAAATAAAAACAAGTAACACATAACGGAAAACCCATCAGGTTAACAGCTTATCTCTCAGCAGATACTTTGTAAGCCAGAAGGGAGTGGCAGGACATATTTAAAGTGATTAAAGAGAAAATCCTACAACCAAGATTACTCTATCCAGCAAGGATCTCATTCAGATTTGATGGAGAAATTAAAAGCTTTACAGACAAGCAAAAGCTAAGAGAACTCAGCACCACCAAACCAGTTTTACAACAAATGCTAAAGGAACATCTCTGGACAGGAAACAAAAGAGAAAGAAAAGACCTACAATATTAAACTAAAAACAATTAAGGAAATGGTATTAGGAACATACATACTGATAATTACCTTAAATGTAAATGGATTAAATGCTCCAACCAAAAGACATAGACTGGTTGAATGGATACAAAAATAAGACCCGTATATATGCAGTCTACAAGGGAACCACTTCAGACCTAGTGACACATACAGACGGTAAGTGAGGGGATGGAAAAAGATATTGCATGCAAATGCAAATCAAAAAAATGCTGGAGTAGCAATTCTCATATCAGACAAAATAGACTTTAAAACAAAGACAGTTACAAGAGATAAAAAAGGACACTACATAATGATCAAGGGATCAATCCAAGAAGATTTAACAATTATAAATATTTATGCACACAACATAGGAGCAGCTCAATACATAAGGCAAATACTAACAGCCATGAAAGGGGAAATCGACAGCAACACAATCATAGTAGGGAACTTTAACACCCCAGTTTCACCAATGGACAGATAATCCAAAATGAAAATAAATAAGGAAACAGAAGCTTTAAGTTATACATTAAACAAGATGGACTTAATTGATATTTATAGGACATTCCACCCCCAAAACAACAGAATACACATTCTTCTCAAGTGCTCATGGAACAGTCTCCATCATAGATCATATCTTGGGTCACAAAACAAGCCTTGGTAAATTTAAGAAAATTGAAATCATATACAGTATCTATTCTGACCACAATGCTATGAGACTAAATATCAATTACAGGAAAAAATTTGTAAGAATACAAACACATGGAGGCTAAACAACACACTACATAACAACCAAGCGATCACTGAAGAAATCAGAAGAAATCAAAAAAATACCTAAAAACAAGTGACAATGAAAGCACAACGACCCAAAACCTATGAGATGCAACAAAAGCAGTTCTAAGGGAGAAGTTTATAGCAATACAAGCCCATCTTAAGAAACAGGAAACATCACGAATAAACAACCTAACCTTGCACCTAAAGCAATTAGAGAAAGAAGAAGAAAAAAACCGCAAAGTTAGCAGAAGGAAAGAAATCATAAAAATCAGATCAGAAATAAATGAAAAACAAATGAGGGAAAAGATAGCAAAGATCAATAACACTTAAAGCTGGTTCTTTGAGAAGATAAACCAGGTTGATAAACCATTAGCCAGACTCACCAAGAGAAAAGGGGAGAAGACTCCAATCAATAGAATTAGAAATGAAAAAGGAGAAGTAACAACTGACACTGTAGAAATACAAAAGATCATGAGAGATTACTACAAGCAACTCTATGCCAATAAAATGGACAACTTTGAAGAAATGGACAAATTCTTAGAAATGCGCAACCTTCTGAGACTGAACCAGGAAGAAATAGAAAATACAAAAAGACCAGTCACAAGCACTGTAATTGAAACTGTGATTAAAAATCTTCCAACAAACAAAAGTCCAGGACCAGATGGCTTCAAGGGCGAATTCTATCAAACTTTTAGAGAGGAGCTAACACCTATCCTCTCAAACACTTCCAAAATATAGCAGAAGGAGGAACACTCCCAACTCATTCTATGAGAACACCATCACTTTGATACCCAAACCATACACAGATGTCACAAAGAAAGAACTACAGGCCAATATCACTGATGAACATAGATGCAAAAATCCTCAACAAAATACTAGCAAACAGAATCAAACAGCACATTAAAAGGATCATACATCATGATCAAGTGGGGTTTATCCCAGGAATGCAAGGATTCTTCAGTATATGCAAATCAATCAATGTGATACACCATATTAACAAATTGAAGGAGAAAATCCATATGATCATCTCAATAGATGCAGAGAAAGCTTTTGACAATATTCAACACCAATGTATGACAAAAACCCTCTGGAAAGTAGGCATAGAGTGAAATTTCCTCAACATATTACAGGCCATATATGACAAACCCACAGCCAACATCATCCTCAAAGGTGAAAACCTGAAACCATTTCCACTAAGATCAGGAACAAGACAAGGTTGCCCACTCTCACCACTATTATTCAACATAGTTTTGGAAGTCTTAGCCAACAAAATCAGAGAAGAAAAAGAAATAAAAGGAATCCAAAATGGAAAAGAAGAAGTAAAGTTGTCACTGTTTGCAGATGACATGATAATATACATAGAGAATCCTAAAGATGCTACCAGAAAACTACTATAGCTAATCAATGAATTTGGTAAAATAGCAGGATACAAAATTAATGCACAGAAATCTCTGGCATTCCCAAACACTAATGATGAAAAATCTGAAAGTAAAATTAAGAAAGCAGTCCCATTTACCATTGCAACAAGAAGAATAAAATATCTAGGAATAAACCTACCTAAGGAGACAAAAGAACTGTAGGCAGAAAATTGTAAGACACTGATGAAAGAAACTAAAGATGATACAAATAGATGGAGAGATATACCATGTTCTTGGATTGGAAGAATCAACATTGTGAAAATGACTCTACTACCTAAAGCAATCTACAGATTCAATGCAATCCCTATCAAACTACCACTGGCATTTTTAACAGAACTAGAACAAAATATTTCACAATTTGTATGGAAACACGACAGACCCTGAATAGCAAAAGCAATCTTGAGAAAGAAAAATGGAGCTGGAGGAATCAGGGTTCCTGACTTCAGACTATACTACAAAGTGGCAGTTATCAAGACAGTATGGTACTGGCACAAAAACAGACATATAGATCAATGGAACAGGATAGAAAGCCAAGAGATAAACCCATGCACATATGGTCACCTTATCTTTGATAAAGGAGGCAAGAATATACATTGGAAAAAAAAAGAGGCCTTCAATAAGTGGTGCTGAGAAAACTGGACAGCTACATGTAAAAGAATGAAATTAGAACACTGCCGAACACCTTACACAAAAATAAGCTCAAAATGGATTAAAGACCTAAATATAAGGCCAGACACCATCAAACTCTTAGAGGAAAATATAGGCAGAACACTCTATGACATAAATCACAGCAAGATCCTTTCTGACCCACCTCCTAGAGAAATGGAAATAGAAACAAAAATAAGCAAATGGGACCTAATGAAACTTAAAAGCTTTTTAACAGCAAAGGAGACCATGAACAAGACAAAAAGACAACCCTCAGAATGGGAGAAAATGTTTGCAAATGAAGCAACAAACAAAGGATTAATCTCCAACTCATAAAAGCAACTCATGTAGCTCAATATCAAAAAAAACAAACAACCTAATACAAAAATGGGCAGAAGACCTAAATAGATATTTCTCCAAAGAAGATACACAGATTGCCAACAGACACATGAAATAATGCTCAACATCATTAATTATTAGAGAAATCCAAATGAAAACTACAATGAGATGTCATTTCACACCAGTCAGAATGGCCATCATCAAAATATCTACAAGCAATAAATGCTGGAGAGGGTGTGGGAAAAGGGAACCCTTTTGCACTGTTGGTGGGAATGTAAATTCGTACAGCCACTATGGAGAACAGTATGGGGGTTCCTTAAAAAAACTAAAAATAGACCTATCATACTACCCAGCCATGCCACTACTAGGCATATACCCTGAGAAAACCACAATTCAAAGGAGTCTTGTACTAAAATATCCATTGCAGTTCCATTTACAATAGACAGGACATGGAAGCAACATAAGTGTCCATCAACAGATGAATGGATAAAGAAGATATGGCACAAATATACAATGGAATATTACTTGCCATAAAAAGGAACAAAATTGAGTTATTTGTAGTGAGGTGGAAGGACCTAGAGTCTGTCATACAGAGTGAAGTAAGTCAGAAAGAGAAAAACAAATACCATATGCTAACACATATATATGGAGTCTAAAAAAAACAATTGTCATGAAGAACCTAGGGGCAAGATGGGAATAAAAACCCACACTTACTAAAGAATGGACTTGAGGATATGGGGAGGGGGATGTGTAAGCTGGGACAAAGTGAGAGAGTGTCATGGACATATATACACTACCACATGTAAAATATATAGCTAGTTGGAAGCAGCTGCATAGCACAGGGAGATCAGCTCGGTGCTTTGTCACCACGTAGAAGGGTGGGATAGGGAGGGTGGGAAGGAGGGAGATGCAAGAGGGAAGACTTATGAGGACATATGTATATATATATATATATATATATATATATATATATATATATATATATATATATATATATATAACAGATTCACTTTGTTGTAAAGCAGAAACTGACACACCATTGTAAAGCATTTATACTCTAATAAAGATGTTAAAAAATAAATAAAATAAAAAGAAAGGAACAAGAAGGAATACCAAAATACTGGAACATAATATTTAAAATGACAATAAACACAAACATAAAAATAATTACCTTAAATGTCAAAGGACTAAATGCTCCAATCAAAAGACATAGAGTGACAGATTGGATAATAACACAAGAACCTACAATATGCTGCCTACAGTAGGCCCACTTTAGGGTGAAGGACATATAATAGATTGAAAGTGACATGATGGAAAAAGATATTTCATGAAAATGGAAATGACAGGGAAGAGAGGTGGCAGTACTCATATAAGATAAAATCGAATTTTAAATAAAGGCCATAAAGAAAGATAAATACACTATACAATGGTAAAAGAATCAATACAAGAAGAAGATATTATACTTATTAGCAATTGTGCACCTAATATAGGAGTAACTAAATACATAAAACAAATATTAACAGACATAAAGTATAAATTGACAGGAATACAATAACAGCAGGAGACTTTAAAATGCCACTGATATCAATGGACAGATCTTCCACACAGAAAATCAAAGCAACAGAGACCCTAAATGACACAATAAAACAATTGGCTTAATTGATATCTATAGGACACTACATCCAAAATACAGAATACATATTCTTTTCAAGTGTGCATGGAACATTCTCTAGTAGAGACAACATAGTAGGACACAAACAAGCCTCAACCAACTTAAGCAGATAGAAATTATTTCAAGCGTATTTTCTGACCACAATGGCATGAAAGTTGAAAGCATCCACAGAAAGAAAAATAAGGCAAAAAAAAAAAAAAAGCCAACAACATGGATAGTAAAAATCATGTTATTAAAAAATTAATAGATCTGGGCTTCCCTGGTGATGCAGTGGTTGAGAGTCTGCCTGCTGATGCAGGGGACATGGGTTCGTGCCCCTGTCTGGAAAGATCCCACATGCCACGAAGCAGCTGGGACTGTGAGCCATGGCCACTGAGCCTGCGCGTCTGGAGCCTGTGCTCTGTAATGGGAGAGACCACAACAGTGAGAGGCCCGCGTACCACACACACACACAAAATTAATAGGTCAACAATGAAATCAAAGACTAAATTTAAAAATACCTCAAGACAAATGATAATGAAAGCACAACCATACAATATCTATGGTATGCAGCAAAAGCAGTCTCAAGAGGGAAATTCATTGTGATATAAGCCTTCCTCATAAAATAAGAAAAACCTACAACCTAAAAATATTAGAAAAAGAAGAAAAAACAAAACCAAAAGTCAGTAGAAGGAAGGAAATAATAAAGATAGGAAACAAATAAAAAATTTAAAAAACCATAGAAAAAAATCAATAAAACCAAAGCTTGTTTTTGATAGGATAAGCAAGATCAACAAACCTCCAGCAGAGCTCACCAAGAAGAAAAGAGAGGACCCGAATAAACAAATAAGAATTAAAATAAGAAATAACTACTGACACTACAGAAATACAAAACATCATAAGACAATATTATGGACAATTATATGGCAAAAAATTGGACAACCTAGAAGAAATGGACAAGTTTCTAGAAATATACAGTCCACCAAACCTGAATCAAGAAGAAATAGATGTTCATTGAAGCTCTATTTACAATAGCCAGGAGATGGAAGCAACATAAGTGTCCATCAACAGATGAATGGATAAAGAAGATATGGCATATATATGCAGTGGAATATTACTCAGCCATAAAAAGAAATGAAATTGAGTTATTTGTAGTGAGGTGGATGGACTTAGAGTCTGTCATACAGAGTGAATTAAGTCAGAAAGAGAAAAACAAATATGTATGCTAACACATATATATGGAATCTTAAAAAAAAATGGTTCTGAAGAACCTAGGGGCAGGATAGGAATAAAGATGCAGATGTAGAGAATGGACTTGAGGACATGGGGAAGGGGAAGGGTAAGCTGGGATGAAGTGAGAGAGTGGCATGGACATATATACACTACCAAATGTAAAATAAATAACTAATGGGAAGCAGCCACATAGCACAGGGAGATCAGCTTGGTGCTTTGTGTCCACCTAGAGGGGTGGGATAGGGAGGGTGGAGGGAGGGAGATGCAAGAGGGAAGACATATGGAGACATATTTATATGTATAACTGATTCACTTTGTTATAAAGCAGAAACTAACACACCATTGTTAAGCCATTATACTCCAATAAAGATGTTTTTTAAAAAAGAAGCAAGGCAGAGATACACACACACACACACATACACACACACACACACACGCACACACAAAGAAGAAGAAGAAGAAGAAGAAGAAGAAGAAGAAGAAGAAGAAGAAGAAGAAGAAGAAGGAGAAGGAGAAGGAGAAGGAGAAGGAGAAGGAGAAGGAGAAGGAGAAGGAGGACGAGAAGGAGAAGAAAGAGAAGAAGGAGAAGAAGGAGAAATAGATAATTTGAACAGACTGATCACTAGAAGTGAAAAAGAATCTGTAATAAATAAATAAATAAATAATAAATAAATAAATAAAACTCCCTGCAAACAAAACCCAGGATCAGATGCCTTCACTGGATAATTCTACCAAACATACGAAGAAGAACTTGTACCAATATTTCTCAAACTATTCCAAAAGTTTGAAGGGAAAGGATTACTCCCAAAGTCATTCTATGAAGCCACCATCATCCTGATACCAAAACTATACAAAGGCACTATGAAAAAAGAAAATTATAGGCCAATATTTTGATGAGTATAGATGCAAAAATCTTCAAGAAGATATAAGCAGGTCTTCCCTGGTGGCGCAGTAGTTGAGAGTCCGCCTGCTGATGCAGGGGACACGGGTTCATGCCCCGGTCCGGGAAGATCCCACATGCCATGGAGTGGCTGGGACCGTGAGCCATGGCCACTGAGCCTGCCCATCCAGAGCCTGTGCTCCACAACAGGAGAGGCCACAACAGTGAGAGGCCCGTGTACTGCAAAAAAAAAGATAAAAAAAGATATAAGCAAACCAAATCTAACAATACATAAAAAAGACTGTACACCATAATCAAGTTGGATTCATCCAGGGTCAGAAGGATGGTTCAACATATATAAATTAATTCATGTGATACACAGCATCAACAAAAGACAATAAACACATGATCACCTCAATAAATTCAGAAAAATCACTTGATAAAATTCAACATCCATTTATGATAAAAACTCTCACCAATTTGGTATAAAGGGAATGTATCTCAGCATAATAAAAGCCATTTATGAGAAACCCACAGCCAACATAATACTTATGGGTGAGAAGCTTTAAGCTTTCTCATTAAAATCTCAAACAAGACAAGGATGTCCACTCTCACCACTTCTATTCAACATAATATAGGAAGTCCTGGCCACAGCAATCAGACAAAATAGCAGGATACAAGAGTAACATACATAAATTTGTTGCATGTCTTTACGCTAAAAGTGAAATATCAGAAAGCGAGTGTAAGAAAAATAAAATCTTTTAAAGTCGCATTTAAAATGCTTAGTAATAAACCTGGCAAATGAGGCGAAAGACTTATATGGTGATGATAAGAAGTATAAAACATTAATAAAGAAAATTGAAGATGATTCAAAGAAATGGAAAGATAACCCATGCTCTTGGATTGGAAGAATTAATATTGTTAAAGAGGCCATACTACCCAAAATAATCTACAGATTTAATGTGATCCCTATCAAATTACCCATGACATTTTTCACAGAACTAGAATAAATAATCCTAAAATTTATAAGGAACCATAAACTACCTTTTTAAAAAAGACCATAAAAAGTCCAGAACAAAGCAGGAAGCGTAACCCTTCTGGACTTCAGACAATTCTACAAAGCTACTGTAATCAAAACAGTATGGTAGGGACACAAAACCAGATATATGGATTACCTGGACATAATAGAGAGCCCAGAAATAAACTCGCACGCTTATGATCAATTAATTTTGAATAAAGAAGGCAAGAGTATACAAAGACAGTCTCTTCAGCAAGTGGTTTTGGAAAAGTTGGACAGCCGTATGTAAATCAATGAAGGCAGAACATACCTTAATACCATATACAAAAAGAAACTCATAAAGACTTAAAGACTTAGTTATAAGACATGAAAATATAAAACTCCTAAAGGAGAACATAAGCAAAACCTTCTCTGACATCAATCGTACCAATGTTTTCTTATGTCATTCCCCTAAAGCAAACTAAATTAAAGCAAAAATAGAGAAATGTGACTTAATCAAATTTATAAGCTTTTGCACAGCAAATGAAACCAAAAACAAAATGAAAAGACAATGTATGAGATGGGAGAAAATATTTTAAATAATGCTACCAACAAGGGCTTAATTTCCAGAATATATAAACATCCCATATAGTTCATTAACAAAACAAAACAAACAAGCAAAATACCAAGCCAATCAAAAAATGAGCAGAAGACCTAAATAGACATTTCTTCAAATAAGACATACAGATGGCCAACAGGCAGATGAACAGATGCTCAACATTGCTAATTACTAGAGAAGTGTAAATGCGAAGTATCACTCTGTGCCAGTAAGAATGGCCATCATCCAAATGTTCACTAATAATAAATGCTTTAGAGGGTGTGGAGAAAAGGGAACCCTCCTACACTGTTGGTGGGATCATAAATTGGTGTAGCCACTATGAAAAACAGTATGGTCGTTCCTTAAAAAACTAAAAATAGAGTTAACATATGATCCAGCAATCTTCCTCCTGAGCATATATCCAGAGAAAACCATAATTTGAAAAGACACATGCCCCCCAATATTCAGAGCAGAACTGTTTACCGTAGCAAGACATGGAAGCAACCTAATTGTCCATTGAAAGATGAATGGATAAAGAAGATATGGTATATATATATATATATATATATATATATATATATATATATATATATATATACAGTGAATATTACTCAGTCTTAAAAAAAAAGAAATAATGTCATTTTCAGCAACATAAATGGACCTAGAGATTATCATACTAAGTGACGGCAAACAGAGAAAGACAAATATTATATGATACTACTTGTATTTGGAATCTTAAAAAATGATACAAATGAACTTATTTACAAAACAGAAAGAGACTCACAGACATAGAATACAAATTTATACTTACCAAAGGTAATGGTGGGGATGGATAAATTAGGAGCATAGTATTAGCAGATACAACCTAATACACATAAAACAGATATGCAACAAGTATTTACTCTATAGCACAGGGAACTATATTCAATACATTGTAATAAAATATAATGGAAAAGAATTCATATATACATATATATATATATTCTTATTAATTGATTGGTTGATTTAAATACAACTGAATCACTTTATACTAGAAACGAACACATCATTGTAAACCAACTATACTTCAAGAAAAAATTTTTAGAAAGATACAATAAAAGGAATTAGGGAGCCTAGTCTTAAAAAAAAATAAGGGAAATAGAAGCTTGAAAATATTTAAAGAAATTTTGTGTGAAAACAGGCAATGGAGAAGTTTAAATGGTAAGAAACAAGGTAGCAGAGTGTAACCACAAAGTGTGAGGTTATCTTTGTACTTAAATTCAAGATTAGAACCTAGACAAGTTTCAATAAATTGCTGTTGAATAAACATTTTTATAAATAAAGAGAAAAAATATTCAGAAGGAAGGAATCCTTAGTTTGTCATCCCTTGGAAGAGAACATGGACTGAGAAATAGACATGTTATAGAGAGCCATTGCTGACTTTTCAGAACATAGTTTTTATGGAGGTGAAATATAAATCAAATTAAAAGATGAGATGGCAATAAAGTTCTTATTTCAAAAAAAAATGATGAGATGGGATAAATTCTCAGAATTATTTTGAATCCTCAGTTAATATACTTTCAGAGTAAGCATAAGTGGCAAGCACAAGAAACATCAGGACACTGGAGGTAAATTTCTAGAGCAGCAATAGGCAAAATGACAATGATCCCTTAGGCTTCCTGGGCATTCGATTTTAGGATGAGTCTCAGCTCATACTCATCTAGACCCAAGCGAACAATCAACCACCTCTTTGAAAGCCTGGCTGTGAAGGGCATGGTTTCTGAGGAAGCTGATCTCAACTAAACTCAGCAGGTCCTCTGTAGCCTTCTACTTAAGTAGAGGCTACTTCAGGTGGGTTAGGGCAGAAATCTGTTTGGGATGAGAAGCTGGGTCTTATAAACTTATTTGAGGGCAAAAGAGGCCTGTTTGAAAATAAACAGTGTGTTATTCAGGTGGATCGTATGGGGTCAATAAAGTTTATGGGGGGAAAGGGAGCTGACATCCTCTTAATCCACTCCTTCATTCCAAAACTGACCCTATTCTTTATTCTAAACTCACTTACGCTTAGTGTTATTTTGGAAAGAATTTGATAATTTCCACAAAGCTATGAGTTATAGTTTACTAATACCTTGCATATTATTATTTTATTGAAATTTATATTAAATGCAATGTCTTCAAGCAACTGGTTATATTCATCAAATTTTGGGGAATGATTTAAGCCACAGAGAGATATTTTGGCATAGGGATTTTTTCCCAATCTCCAACACATTGTGCCATCTGCTTATTAAGAATCCTGGTGGAATATATATGTCTCTTTCAAGAGAAGCAAAATAAAATCTCATCTTGTGATACAAAATAATTTGATTTGGGAAATACGATTAAGGTTGAAAGAAGAAAAGTCTCTAAACTTCTGTGAAGACATGATGTTTTCCCAAACAAGTAACATAGTTATATTTCCAGGAATTTTATTTCCTGATCTGAAAAATAAATTTTCACTTTGAAATAAAATTTATGACTTTTAACTGATTTAGAAATAAAATCATTTTAACATGAATTTCCTTATCTGTGAGTGTCCTTAAGTGTGGGGAGCCTGACCCCTCAGTATTAGCTCGAAACAGCTGACCTCAGTTTAGCTCGAAACAGCTCCTTGGTGCTGCCAAAAATGTTCAGATAATACTTTGAAAAGGGTCTGTGAGTGAATAAAGTAAATGAGTTTTCCGGTGTCTTCAAAGAATAAACAACTTATTTATTTATTTATTCATTCATTTATTTATGTGGGAAGAAAATTAACCAGATAGTTCTCTGATCCGTACATATATCTTTAGTTCAAAAGAAATCCAGACAGACTACACAAAGCCATCTTTTGAATAAAATTATTAAGAAATCTCTCACATGCATTTTGCTTATCTCTTTCCTGTGACTCCATCCACCCAAGAAAATTAAGAGAGTACCCCCGACCCATTTCTGTCATTCCCCCCAGAACTCCCCCCGACACACACTGTTCCAATTCTGTCAGTGGCCCAAGCTCTAGATTTTTTTCAGCTTAAACTTTTAGTTTTATTTTCCTTCATTTTCACTTAGAAGAAGAAGAATAGTTAAATTGAGATTAATATTTATTTCTTATAATTAACTATTAGAACCCATTAGGCACAAGGATTTATAATTTAAGAAGTAAGTGAGATGATGAAAACTTCAGATACCAAAACAGAATGAAATGTTTGGAGTTGCAGAGATCACTTCTGTGTTCTTAAAATCAAATATGAGCAGTCATCTGTGTGTCAGGCCCAGTATATACAATAAGAGCTTGAAGAAGGGAGTGGATTTTCACTAGAAGAAACCAAGATGTTTATAGCTTTCTTTTATAAATTGTTTTCATTATTTGACACTGATTTTTAGATTACAGTTACAATGCCTTTTTCTGTTCCTTTCTATGCTATTATTGTGATAGCATGGTGTGACTTGCTTGTTCTACACCCCTGGCATCACTAAAGGATCTAATTCAAGTCAAACCTCACATATAAGTAGAATAGACAATAGCTAAGGACATCAAGAAAATGAGTGCTTCCCAAAATTCCCCTTCCAGTCTCCTTCAATCCTATTTTAGAAAATAAGACTTTTCATTCTACAAGCAAATATTAGACACAACATACTTAAAACACATGGAACTTTCATGAAGATAGTAATGCTCTATCTTAACTTCACAATGACAAAACACTGACCAAATGATTCTGGGAAGAATCAAAGAAGCAAGGAAGTGAAACACAGCAGATTTAACTGAGAGATTAAAGACGCTAAATTTTACCTTCATTAAAATTATACATTTTCAAGGGTAAAAGTTGGGGTCAATACTGATTTTACTTCTGTAAACATTGGATACCAGCTTGCTTCATTCACACATTTTGACTGACATGACTGAACAAATGATATATATTTTTCTTATTGTTAAGTGAACTAAGAAAAATAGCTGACTTATAATATTACTCTTGAGTAAAACAATAATGTAGAAGAAACGTCAGTGTGTTTGGAATTTGGTCCTTGTATATTCAGTCATGTATTCTAATAAAAGTAACTTTAGTCAATTATTATTTATTTCTGATTTCATTATCTCTAAAAAATAGACAATACCCCAGCGCAATGAATGTATTTTCTTCTCTGACAAGATAGCTAAAAACCCAGAAATAGAGATCCTTTGTCCCCCTGTCAGTAAGAGATCAAATATAATGATGCAAGTTTTGAAAAACAATATTTATGCCTTTAAATTTGTGTACTGTGTTTAAGAAGAAAGTCAGATTAGCTGTTTATTAATCACAGCTTAAAGCACTATTGCTGGGGAAGAGCTTATGATTTTTATGAACAATGTAAACCATGAGGGAAAACAGCAATGTGTTACCTTAGATTCAGATTTTATCACATATAGTGACAATTCAATGTACCTGTATTTGCCAGTGAATCAATGTATAGACAGCTAGATGTAAAGACGAATATTAATCATTGAAAATGGGAAATGCCCGAAGGTATTGCAGCAAAAATAGAAATGATACTTTTCTGATAAACAAAGAAAACAAGGGAAGAGTGAACAGGCTAAAGAAGAAACATAACCTGGCCTGAAAGAGTTAATCACTCCTAGTTTTATTTTAACTGTTACTAATCTGTAGTGTCTGTAACTAGATTTGTACTTCACAAAGCTAACCCATCACTCTTTGACACTATGTGAATTACATCCTGCACCCCCTTGTAGCATTTGCATTTCAGAAACAAAAGGTCACAGGTCAACAACCCAGAGACAAATGGACACAATTACCAGGCTGCCTGATGTCAGCTGTGACTGTTTTGCAGTAATGCAGGAAGAATAGAAGACCTTCATTAATTTGAGCCTTATCACCTACCATAGACCATGAGCCCCAGCTATATAACCTCTCTCAATTCTCCAGGAAAGGGGGCACGGTTTGCAGGAGGTGCTAGCCCGCTGTGTTCCCTCCTTGCTTAGCAAAGAAGTAAAGCCATATTTTCTCTTTCCCCCTAAATTCTGTCTCCATATTTCTATTCAGCACCCGTGTACAGAAGCCAAGATTTTGGCAACAGTATTATACCAAATATTTAGTTGTGTCTTCCCAAATATGCTACAATATTGCAAGGTCAAATCTTCTCACTTTGTCAGCTGCCTTCCAAATCGTTACTGCAAAGGACCCCATGTGCTACATAGTTCCTTGTAAAAATCAACTCTTCTCTTCTGGAGATAGATATAAGTCATGGAGGAGCTGGCAAGGTAACAAATACAGTGCAGTTTCCTCATCCCAGCCACTTCTTTCCCCAGCCCCCAAGTACAAACCCACCCTTGCACTTTCCCCTTCACTTAGAAAGTGTATCTTTCTAAGATACACTCACCATTCTCTGAATTTTTAAGGATATGGAGCTCAAATATCTTTGGTCGTTTTGGTCCCATGAAATAGAAGACATAGTCAGCTCTCTTTAGCAAGAAATGAGGGAATATATTATTTTTAACAGTAATATGGGAAAAAAAGTCTCAAACAATACTTGGAATAAAAAACTGAAAAGGTATAAAGAACCCAAGTCATTTCTCTCAGTTCATCTGTCTGAATACTGGTTTTCATTAACTGTATACAGAGAAAATAATTCCTATTCCTTAGTCTGTCATGAATGTTCATATACTCCATTTGATGTGAGAAATGGAATTTGAAGTCCAAATAGAACAATTCCAGGGATAGAAACTATGTGGTTGGCATGTGCAGAAGCTAATTTTTAAGACTTCTTTCTTATTATATACCAAATGAATTTTAGTGGTGATCATGAAATAAAATAAATAATATTAATGGAAAGAAGAATTGTGGCCAGTGAAAAACATTTCTATTGATCTATGTGTATATAATCTTGCTGATGAAAGTTAACCAAATGTATATAATATAAAATGAACCAACTGTATATAAAATAAATAAATATTACAGACACCAAAATGGGGAAAAGTAATGAATCAATACTTTTTGAACTACATTAATGTATAGATTTTAGAAGAGATAAAACATTTATACCTATATATTGGTCTCAGTGAAGGATAAGAACATTAGAGTTTCTGGTTTTGAGTCTTAAGTCTTGTAAATATGTCATGACATTGTAGAATTTTTTCTTCTATTCATGTTCAATAGACAGTGAAGCCATATTTGTTACTCTATTTTTGTTCATAGTTGATAAAATCACTTTTTCATTAACTCTAATTTCTAAAATTTATTTTATATGGAACAACAAATACACAAAAAGCTAAGAAAATTCTCAAATGTGTACAAAAGTTTGGCAGAATTCCACAAAAATTTCATTTTACTAAAAATTCCTGAAATTTCAAATCTACTGAATGAATCTTAAAGACTGATCCAAGAGAGCTTGGCCAATTTGGCAGAGTAGAAAGACTCTGAGCTCACCTCCTTTCATAAGTACAACAAAATCACAACTATCTGCAGAACAACCATTGATGAAAAAGAGTGGAACTTACTAGAAAAAGATCTTCTGCAACTAATGACATAAAGAAGGAACCACAATAAGATGGGTAGGAGGAGCAGACTCATGATATAATCAAATACCATACCCCTGGATGGGCAACCCCACAAACTGGAGAACAATTATATTGCAGAGTTTCTCCCACAGGAGTGAGAATTCTGAGCCACACATTGGTCTCCGCAGCCCCGTGGGTCCTGCACCAGGAAGGTGATTCCTCAAAATATTTTATTTTGAAATCCAGCAGGGCTTAATTTTGGGAGCGCCACAGGACCAGAGGAAAAATAGTAGAAGAAAAATAGTAAGTCCCCTACATATGAACCTTCAAGTTGAGAACTTTCAAAGATGTGAATATGTGTTCATATGTCCAATCATGCAAGTTAATTCACGTGTCTGGCATACATTGTCACGTGCATGCATCCTCTATAAGTAGTTGTGCTTTTGTGTACTTTACTGTACAGTACTGTATAGAGTAGAGTAGTACAGTATCTTTATTTCAAGGCTAGGATGTCTCCGGAAGCAAGCATAGTAGCAGCAGTGAGGTACCTGGTATTGCTAAGAAATGCCAAGCACCAAGAAAGGACAAAGAGAGACAAGAGGAAGAAGAAGTAACTGAAGAACTGAAGAGATTCATGACACAGGAAGTGACAGTTTTTGAGGCACAGTACCTGAACATAGAACAGTATATGAAGGTTGCTGTAGCCATTCAGAATGCAATCCAGTGCTACTGTGTCATCTATGATGAGAAAAATAGAGCTACTAACCAGATATCACTGGATTGTTTTTTCAAGAGGGTGGATAGAATTGAATCCAGCAAGGAACCAGAACCTGTGCCATCAATGTCAGGTGTAAGTGAAATTGAAGCTTGCCCTCTGTCTCCTTTTGCTGATGATTCTTCAGCTCTACCATCTCCCACCTCCTCTCCCTCCTCCAGTCAGTAGCTCTTCTTGCCTGTTCACTCGATGCCAGCCCCTGTATGCCAGCTGTTGTACTGTACTACTGTACTTTTCAAGGTACTGTACTGTAATATTAAAAATGTTTTCTTTATTTTTTGTGTTTGTTTTTTATGTATTATTTGTGAGTAAAGTATTATAAATCTATTACAGTACAGTACTACATAGCTGATTGTGTTAGTTGGGTACCTAGGCTAACTTTGCTGGACGTAAGAACAAATTGGACTTATGAACATGCTCTTGGAATGGAACTCGTTTATATGTAGGGGAAACTTACTGTAGAGATGTCACCCTTAAATAGCACACACAAAATCTCATGTGCACTGGGACCCAAGGCAAAAGCAGTAATTTTGTAGGACAATGCAACAGACTTACCTGCTGGTCTTAGAGAGTCTTCTGGAGAGGTAGGGGGCAGCTGCAGATCACCCTGGGAACAAAGAAACTAGTGGCTGTCATATTTGAAACAATACTACTGCTTGAACACTGCTGCTGGTGTCTGCCAAACAACTAACTGGGCCGGAACACTTCCCCACCCACCAGCAGACAGTCTACCTAAAGATTTCCTGAGCCTATAGCCACCTCTAGACATGTCCCTTGACACAACCTTGCTCAATTGACAGTTAAGACCCATCTCCACCAACCAGTGGACAGGCACAAGCTCTTCCTTGCAGGAAGCCTGCACTAGACCAGTCTCATGCACCAGGGAGCAGACACTAGATGCAAGAAAAAAACAATCCTGAGTCCTCTAGACCCAGTCCCCCACAGAAGGCCAGACCCTAAACTGGGACAAGTTGGGCCCTGACCCTGTCCACTAGGAGGCCAATGCAAGCATCAGGACACCACAGCCCCGATAAACACCTGTGTCAGGAACAGCCATTCCACATCCTCAGGGATCTGAAATGAACTCTGGGATCTCTTGGCCCGGGATCCAGACTCCAGGAACTGACTCGGACTGCCAGTGCCTGTACTAATCGCAGGACCAGGCTTCACCCACCAGTGGGTGGGCAAGAGTCCTGGAGTCTTCAGGACCCTGACTTTGCTCACCAGTGAGCCATCTCTGGTCCCAGGGTCCCTAGGATTCTGTAACCCAATGTCTTGTGGCCAGGGCCTGCTAACCAGCAGCCAGCAGCATCTGCACAAGGCAGGGCCTAGAAAAAAATCAGGATAGGGGCCAAAAAATCTACCAGACTACCCACATAGTGAGCACACCACTACAGAAAGGCACATGCAGCTCTCTTAAGGGGAATCCCTAGATGATATAGCATGGGTGATAAGATGGGTGTGCACTACTGGGACACAAAAACATCTCCTACAGTAGGTGACTTCTCCAAGGTTGGGAAATGTAGCAAACCTACCACATACATAAAAAAACAAATAGCAGAGGAGCTCCAAGACGGCAGAAGAGTAAGATGTGGAGATCACCTTCCTCCCAACAAATATATCAAAAATACATCTACATACGGAAGAACTCCTACAGAATACCAATGAACGCTGGCAGAATATCTCAGACCTACGAAAAGTCAAGAAACTCCCTACGTACCTGGGAAGGGCAAAAGAAAAAACAGACACAAAAGAATAGGGATGGGACCTGCACCAGTGGGAGGGAGCTGTGAAGGAGGAAAGGTTTCCACACACTAGGAAGCCTCTTCGCAGGTGGAGACTGTGGGTGGCGGAGGGGGAATCTTCAGAGCCACGGAGGAGAGCACAACAACAGGGGTGCGGAGGGTAAAGCAGAGAGATTTCCACACAGAGAGGATCAGAACCGACCAGCACTCACCAGCCCTAGAGGATTGTCTGCTCACCTGCAGGGGCAGGCGGGGGCTGGGAGCTGAGGTTTGGGCTTCAGAGGTCGGATCCGAGGGAAAGGACAGGCGTTGGCTGCGTGAACACAGCCTGAAGGGGCTAGTGCGCCACAGCTAGCTGGGAGGGAGTCCGGGAAAAAGTCTGGAGCTGCTGAAGAGGCAAGAGTTTTTCTTGCCTCTTTGTTTCCTGGTGCATGAGCAGAGGGGATTAAGAGTACTGCTTAAAGGAGCTCCAGAGACAGGCTACAGCAACGGCTATCAGTGCGGACCCCAGAGACGAGAATGAGACGCTAAGTCTGCTGCTGCAGCCAACAAGAAGCCTGTGTGCAAGCACAGGTCACTATCCACACCTCCCCTCCTGGAAGACTGTGAAGCCCACCACTGCCAGGGTCCCATTATCCAGGGACAACTTCCCTGGGAGAACAAACGGCGTGCCTCAGGCTGGTGCAACATCACGCCAGCCTCTGCCGCCGCAGGTTCACCACACATCTGTACCCCTCCCTCCCCCTGGCCTGAGTGAGCCAGAGCACCCATATAATCTGCTCCTTTAACCCCGTCCTGTCTGAGTGAAGAAAAGACGCCCTCAGGTGACCTACACATAGAGGCCAGGCCAAATCAAAAGCTGAATCCCAGGAGCTGTGAGAACAAAGAATAGAAAGGGAAATTTCTCCCAGCATCCTCAGGAGCAGCAGGTTAAACCTCCACAATCAACTTGATGTACCTTGCATCTGTGGAATACCTGAATAGACAACGAATCATCCCAAATTGAGTAGCTGGACTTTGGGAGCAAAAATATATATGTATATTTTTTCCCTTTTTGACTTTTTGTGAGTGTGTGTGTATATATGCTTCTCTGTGTGATTTTCTCTGTATAGATTTGCTTTTACCAATTGTCTAAGGGTTTTGTCTGTCAGGTTTTTAAATTTTTTTTGTATTTTTAGTATAGTTGTTGGCATTTCTCATTGATGGATTTCTTTTTTGGTTTTGTTGCTCTCTTCTTTCTTTCTTTATTATTTAAAAAAAATAATAATTATTTTTATTTTTTTTATTTTAATAACTTTATTTTATTTTACTTTATTTAATTTTATATTATCTTCTTCCTTCTTTCTTTCTTTTTTTTGCTCCCTTTTATTATGAGTTGTGTGGATGACAGGCTCTTGGTGCTCCAGCCAGGTGCCAGGGCTGTGCCTCTGAGGTGGGAGAGCCAACTCCAGGACAGGACTGCTCCACAAGAGACCTCTCAGCTCTATGTAATATCAAATGGCAAAAATCTCCCAGAGATCTTCATGTCAAAGGCTAGACCCAGCTGCACTCAATCACCAGCAAACTACAGTGCTGGACACCCTATGCCAAACAACTAGGAAGAAAGGAACAAAATACCATCCATTAGCAGAGAGGCTGCCTAAAATCATAATAAGGCCACAGATACCCCAAAACACACCACCAGACGTGGACGTGTCCACCAGAAAGACAATATCCAGCCTCATCCACCAGAACACAGGCACTAGCCCCTCCACCAGGAAGCCTACACAACCCCCTGAACCAACTTTAGCCACTGGGGACAGACACCAAAAACAACGGGAACTATGAACCTGCAGCCTGCTAAAAGGAGACCCCAAACACAGTAAGATAAGCAAAATTAGAAGACAGAAAAACACACAGTGGATGAAGGAGCAAGGTAAAAGCACACCAGACCTAACAAATGAAGAGGAAATATGCAGTCTACCTGAAAAAGAATTCAGAAAAATGATACTAAAAATGATCCAAAATCTTGGAAATAGAATGGAGAAAATACAAGAAATGTTTAAAAAGGACATAGAAGAACTAAACAGCAAACAAACAGAGATGAACAACACAGTAAATGAAATTAAAATTTTTCTAAAAGGGATCAATAGCAGAATAACTTAGGCAAAATAAAGGATTTTATTTTATCTTGCAAGATAAAATAGTGGAAATAACTACTAGAGAGCAGAATAAAGGAAAAAAGAATGAAAAGACTTGAGGACAGTCTCACAGACCTCTGAGAAAACATTAAATGCACCAAATTTCTAATTATAAGGGTCCCAGAAGAAGAAGAGAAAAAGAAAGGGACTCAGAAAGTATTTGAAGAGATTATAGTTGAAACCTTCCCTAATATGGGAAAGGGATAGTTAAGCAAGTCCAGGAAGCACAGAGAATCCCCTACATGACAAATCCAAGGAGAAGCATGCCAAGACACATATTAATCAACCTATCAAAAATTAAATACAAAGAAAATTTATTAAAAGCAGCAAGGGAAAAACAACAAATAACACACAAGGGAATCCCCATAAGGTTAACAGCTGATCTTTCAGCTGAAACGTGGCGAGTCAGAAGGACATAATTTAAAGTGATGAAGGAGAAAAACCTACAGCCAAGATTACTGTAAACAGCAAGGATCTCATTCAGATTTGACAGAGAAATTGAAAGCTTTACAGACAAGCAAAAACAAAGAGAATACAGCACCACCAAACCAGCTTTACAACAAATACTAAAGGAACTTCTCTAGGCAGGAATCACAAGAGAAGGAAAAGACCTACAATAACAAACAAAAAACAATTAAGAAAATAGGAATAGGAACATACATATCGATAATTACCTTGAATGTAAATGGATTAAATGCTCCAACCAAAACACATAGACAGGCTGAATGGATACAAAAACAAGACCCATATATATGCCTTCTACAAGGGACACACTTCAGACCTAGGGATACATACAGACTGAAAGTGAGGGGATGCAAAAAGATATTCCATGCATGGTCTTCCCTGGTGGCGCAGTGGTTGAGAGTCTGCCTGCCAATGAAGGGGACATGGGTTCGTGCCCCGGTCCGGGAAGATCCCGCATGCCGTGGAGCGGCTGGGCCCGTGATCCATGGCTGCTGAGCCTGTGCGTCCAGAGCCTGGGCTCCGCAACGGGAGAGGCCACAGCAGTGAGAGGCCCGCGTACCGCAAAAAAAAAAAAAAGTTATTCCATGCAAATGGAAATCAATAGAAAGCTGGAGTAGCAATTCTCATATCAGAGAAAATAGACTTTAAAACAAAGACAGTTACAAGAGACAAAGAAGGACACTACATAATGATCAAGGGATCAATCTGAGAAGAAGATATAACAATTGCAAATATTTATACACCCAACATAGGAGCACCTCAATACATAAGGCAAATACTAAAAGCAATAGAAGGGGAAAACGAAAGTAACACAATTATAGTAGGGGACTTTAACACCTCACTTGCACCAATGAACAGATCATCCAAAATGAAAATAAGTAAGGAAACACAACCTCTAAATGATACATTAAACAAGATGGACTTAATTGATATTTATAGGACATTCCAACCATAAACAACAAAATATACTTTCTTCTCAAGTGATCATGGAACATTCTCCATTATAGATCATATCTTGTGTCACAAATCAAACCCTGGTAAATTTAAGAAAATTGAAACTGTATCAAGTATCATTTCCAACCACAATGTTATGAGACTAGATATCAATTACAGGAAAAAATCTTTATAAAATACAAACACATGGAGGCTAAACAATATATAACTTAATAACCAAGAGATCATTGAAGGAATCAAAGAGGAAACAAAAAAAAAAAAACCTGGAAACAAATGTCAATGAAAACACAATCCAAAACTGTGGGATGCAGCAAAAGCAGTTCTAAGAGGGAAGTTTAGAGCAATAAAATCCTACCTTAAAAAGGAAGAAACATCTCAAATAAACAACCAAACCTTACACCTAAAGCAATGAGAGAAAGAACAAAAAAACCCAAAGTTAGCAGAAGGAAAGAAATCATACAGATCAGATCAGAAATAAATGAAAAAGAAATGAAGGAAATCATAGCAAAGATCAATAAAACTAAAAGCCGGTTCTTTGAGAAGATAAACAAAATTGATAAACCATTAGCCAGACTCATCAAGAAAAGAAGGGAGAAGACTCAAATAAATAGAATTAGAATTGAAAAAGAAGAAGTAACAAGTGACACTTCAGAAATACAAAGGATCATGAGAGATCACTACAAGCACGTATATGCCAATAAAATGGACAACCTGGAAGACATGGACAAATTTGTAGAAATTCACAACCTTCTGAGTCTGAACCAGGAAGAAAGAGAAAATATGAACAGACCAATCACAAGCACTGAAATTGAAACTGTGATTAAAAATTTCCAGCAAACAAAAGCCCAGGACCAGATGGCTTTACAGGTGAATTCTATCAAACATTTAGAAAAGAGTTTACACCTATCCTTCTCAAACTCTTCCAAAATATAGCAGAGGGAGGAACACTCCCAAACTCATTCTCTGAGACCACCATGACCCTGATACCAAAATCAGACAAAGATGTCACAAAGAAATAAAACTACAGGCCAATATCACTGATGAACATAGATGGAAAAATCCTAAACAAAATACTAGCAAACAGAATCCAGCAGCACATTTGAAGGATCATACACCATGATCAAATGGGTTTTATCCCAGGAATGCAAGCATTCTTCATTATATGCAAATCAATCAATGTGATACACCATATTAATAAGTTGAAGGTGGAAAACCATATGATCATCTCAATAGATGCAGAGAAAGCTTTTGACAAAATTTAACACCCATTTATGATAAAAACCCTCCAGAAAGAAAGCATAGAGGGAAATTTCCTAAACATAATACAGGCTATATATGACAAATCACAGCCAACATTGTCCTCAATGGTGAAAAACTGAAACCATTTCTACTAAGATCAGGAAGAAGACAAGGTTGCTCACTCTCACCACTCTTATATAACTGGAAAAGAAGAAATAAAGCTGTCACTGTTTGCAGATGATATGATACTATAAATAGAGAATCCTAAAGATGTCACCAGAAAACTACTAGAGCTAATGAATGAATTTGGTAAAGTAATAGGATACAAAATTAATGCACAGAAATCTCTGGCATTCCTATATACTAATGATGAAAAATCTGAGAATGAAATTTCAAAAACACTCCCAATTATCACTGCAACAAAAAGAATAAAATATCTAGGAATAAACCTACCTAAGGAGAGATAAGGCCTTTAGACAGAAAATTATAAGAAACTAAAAATGATACAAATCGATGGAGAGATATACCATGTTCTTGGATTGGAAGAATCAACATTGTGAAAATGACAATATTACCCAAAGCAATCTACAGATTCAATGCAATCCCTATCAAACTACTACTGGCATTTTTCACAGAAACTAGAGCAAAAAAATTCATAATTTGTATGGAAACACAAAAGACCCCGAATAGCCAAAGCAGTCTTGAGAAAGGAAAATGGAGATGGAGGAATCAGGTTCCCTGTCTGCAGACTATACTACAAAGCTACAGGAATCAAGACAGAATGGTACTGGCACAAAAACAGAAATATAGATCAATGGAACAGGATAGAAAGCCCAGAGATAAACCCACACACATATGGTCACCTTATCTTTGATAAACAAGGCAAGGATATACAGTGGAGAAAAGACAGCATCTTCTATAAGTGGTGCTGGAAAACTGGACAGGTACATGTAAAATAATGAAATTAGAACACTCCCTAAGTCCATACACAAAAATAAACTCAAAGTGGATTAAAGACCTAAATGTAAGGTCAGACACTATCAAACTCTTAGAGCAAAACATAGGCAGAACACTCTATGACATAAATCACAGCAAGATCCTTTTTGACCCACCTCCTACAGAAATGGAAATAAAAATAAACTAATGGGACCTAATGAAACTTAAAAGCTTTTTCACAGCAAATGAAACCATAAACAAGGCGAAAAGACAACCCTCAGAATGTGAGAAAACATTTGCAAATGAAGCAACAAACAAAGGATTAATCTCCAAAATTTACAAGTAGCTCATGCAGCTTAATATCAAAAAAACAAACAACCTATTCCAAAAATGGACAGAAGACCTAAATAGTCATTTTTCCAAAGAAGATATACAGATTGCCAACAAACACATGAAAGGATGCTCACCATCTTTAATCATTAGAGAAATGCAAATCAAAACTACAGTGAGATATCATCTCACACTGGTCAGAATGGCCATCATCAAAAAATATACAAACAATAAATGTTGGAGAGGGTGTGGAGAAAAGGGAACCCTCTTGCACTGTTGGTGGGAATGTAAATTGAAAACAGTATGGAGGTTCCTTAAGAAAGTAAAAATAGAACTATCATATGACCCAGCAATCCCACTACTAGGCATATACCCTGAGAAAATCATAATTCAAAATTATCTTGTACCAAAATGTTCATTGCAGCTCTATTTACAATAACCAGGACATGGAAGTAACCTAAGTGTCCGTCAATAGACGAATGGATTAAGAAGATGTGGCACATATGTATAATGGAATATAACTTAGCCATAAAAAGGAATGAAATTGAGTTATTTGTAGTGAGGTGGATGGACCTATAGACTGTCATAGAGCGTGAAGTAAGCCAGAAAGAGATAAACAAATACTGTACGCTAACACATGTATATGGAATCTAAAAAAAAAAAAAAAAAAAAATTCTCATGAATAACCTTGGGGCAAGACGGGAATAAAGACCCACACCTACTGGAGAATGGACTTGAGGATATGGGGAGGGGGAAGCGTAAGCTGGGACAAAGTGAGAGAGTGGCATGTACATATATACAGTACCAAATGTAAAATAGATAGCTATTGGGAAGCAGCTGCATAGCACAGGGAGATCAGCTCAGTGCTTTGTGACCAGCTAGATGGGTGGGATAGGGAGGGTGAGAGGGAGGGAGATACAAGAGGGAAGAGATATGGGGACATATTTATATGTATAACTGATTCACTTTGTTTTAAAGCAGAAACTGACACACCATTGTAAAGCAATTATACTCCAATAAAGATGTTTAAGAAAAACAAATACAAATAGCAACTTAGATAAAATGAGTCTGCAGAGAGACAGATTCCAGATGAAGGAAAAAGATAAAACCCCAGAAGAAGAACTAACTGAAATGGAGATAGGCAAGCTACCTGAGAAAAAGTTCAAAGTAATGATCATAAAGATTATCAAAGATCTTGGGAGAAGAATGGATGCACAGAATATGTTAGAGGTTTTTAACAAAAGTTAGAAAACATAAGGAACAACCAAACAGAGATGAACAATATAATAACTGAAATTAAAAATACTCTAGAAGGAATCAACAGGAGACTAAGTCATATAGAGGAATGGATCAGTGAGCTGGAAAACTGAGTACTGGAAATCACTGTCAGTGAAAATAAATAGGAAAAAAGAATGAGAAGAAAAGAGGACAGATTAAGAGACCTCTGGCACACATCAAACACAATAATAATCACATTATAGGGGTCCAAGAAGGAGAAGAGAGAGAGATAGAGTCTGAGAAAATATTTGAAGACATAATAGCTGAAAACTTCCCTAACCTGCGTAAGGAAAAGTGATCCAAGTCCTGGAAGGGGAGAGAGTTCCATACAGGATTAACCCAAAGAGGAACACACCAAGAAGTATTATAATAAAAATGACAAAATGTAAAGATAAAGAGAGAATACTAAAAGCAGCATGGGATAATTAACAAATAACATACAAGGAAACTCCCATAAAGCTATCAGTTGATTTTTCAGCAGAAACTCTGCAGGCCAGAAGTGTGTGGCATGATATATTTAAAGTGAAGAGAAAGGGAAAACCCTACAAACAAGAGTACTTTACCCAGCAAGGTTCTCCTTCAGATTTGATGGAGAAATCAAAAGATTTAATGACAAGCAAAAGCTAAAAGAGTTCGGCACCACCAAACCAGCTTTACAAAAATTGTTCAAGGAACTTCTCTAGGCAAAAAAAGAAAAGGCCACAAGTAGGAACAAGAAAAGTATAACATAATAAATCTCACTGGTAAAGACAAACATACAGTAAAGGTATGAAATCATTCACACACAGAGTTACTAGCAAAGTAATAGACAAAATTACTAAAATCATCAATATGCATAATAAGCAGTTAAGGGTTACACAAAACAATTATTTGTAAAATATGATATCAAAAAGAATAATCCTGAGAGGAGGAGAGTACAAATGCAGGGTTTTTAAAATGTATTTCAAAAGGCAAGCATACAGTAAAGGTAGGAAATCATCCACACACAAATTTGATATCAAAACCAGCAATCATGAGAAGAGGACAGAACAAATGTAGAAATGTATTTGACACTAAGAGAACAGCAATTTAAAACAGTCTTGCATATATATACACTGCTATATATAAATCTCATGATAACCACAAATCAAAAATCTACAATAGATACACACACAAAAAATAAGAAGTAATCCAAACGCAACACTAATGATAGTCATGAAATCACAAGAGAGAGAAAAAAAAAAAGGCAAGAAAAAAAAACCTACAAAAACAAAATAGCAATAAGAACATACATATCAATAATTACCTTAAATGTAAATGGATTAAATAATCCAATCAAAAGATATAGACTGGCTGAGTGGATATAAAAACAAGACACATGTATATGCTGTCTACAAAAGGCCCACTTCAGATCTAGGTACATATATCAACTGAAAGTGAGGAGATGGAAAAAGATATTCCAAGCAAATGAAAATTTAACAAAAAGTTGTAGTAGAAATACTTATATCAGACAAAATAGACTTTAAAATACTGTTACAAGAAATGAAGAAGGACACTACATAATGATCAAGGGATCAATCCAAGAAGAAGATATAACAATTAGAAATATATATGCACCCAACATAGGTGCACCTCAATACTAGCAGACATAAAAGGAGAAATCCACAGTAACACAATAATAGTAGGGGATTTTAACACCCCACTTTCATCAATGGACAGATCACCCAGACAGGAAATCAATAAGAAAGCAAAGGCCTTAAATGACACATTAGACCAAATGAACTTAATTGGTATATATAGAATATTCCATCTAAAAGCAGTAGAATACACACTTTTTTCTCCAGGAACATTCTCCAGGATAGATCACATGCTAGACCAAAATACATGCCTCAGTAAATTTAAGAAAATTGAAATCATATCAAGCATTTTTTATGACAACCATTCTATGAGACTAGAAATGAACAACAAGAAAAAAAGCTGTAAAAAGTACAAACACACTAAATGTAAAATAGATAGCTAGTGGGAAGCAGCCACATAGCACAGGGAGATCAGCTCAGAGCTTTGTGACCACTTAGAGGGGTGGAATAGGGAGGGGGAGAGGGAGACACAAGAGAGAGGAGATATGGGGATATATGTATATGTATAGCTGATTCATTTTGTTATAAAGCAGAAACTAACACACCATTGTGAAACAATTATACTCCAATAAAGATGTTTAAAAAAATGTACAAACACGTGGAGACTAAACAATATGCTACTAAACAGCCAATGGATCAATGAAGAAATTAAAGAGGAAATAAGAAGGTACCTATAGACAAATGAAAATGAAAACACAACATTCCAAAACTTATGGGATGTAACAAAAGCAGTTCTAAGAGGGTGGTTTATAGCAATACAAGCTTATCTCAAGAAACAAGAAAAATCTCAAACAACCTAACCTTGAAGGAACTAAAAAATGAAAAACAAAACCCAAATAGTAGAAGGAAAGAAATCATAAAGATAAGAGCAGAAATAAATGAAATAGAGACTAAAAAAATAGAAAAAAATCAATGAAACTAAAATCTGGTTCTTTGAAAAGATAAACAAAATTGATAAAACTGTAGTCAGACTCAAAGAAAGAAAGGAAGAGGGCTCAAATAAATGAAATCAGAAATAAAGGTAAAGTGACATCCAACACCATAGAAATACAAAGAATCATAAGACACTACCTCAATTAACAATACACCAATAAAATGGACAACTAGAATAAATAGACAACTTCAAAGAAGGGTACAATCTCCCAAGAAGGAACAAGGAAGAAATATAAAATATAAACAGAAAAATTACCAGTAATGAAAATAAATCAGTAGTATAAAATCTCCCAACAAAGAAAAGTCAAGGATCAGGTGGCTTCACAGGTGAATTCTACCAAATATTTAGAGAAGAGTTAATATATATCCTTGTGAAACTATTCCAGAAGACTGCAGAGGAAGGAACACTTCCAAACTCATTCTATGAAACAAGAAGCACTCTAATACCAAAACCAGACAAAGATATAAAAAAGAAAAGTACTGGCCAATGTCATGATGAGCATAGACACAAAAATTCTCAACAAAATACTTGAACACTGAATCCAACAATGCATTAAAAGGATCATACACCATGATCAAGTGGCATTTATCCCAGGGAGGCAAGGTTTTTTCAGTATCCATGAATCAATCAGTGTGATACACCACATTAACAAACTGAAGAATAAAAACCATATGATCATCTCAATAGATGCAGAAAAAGCTTTTGGTAAAATTTAACATCCATCTGTGATAAAAACTCTTCAGAAAGTGAGTATAGAGGAAACATACCTCAATATAATAAAGGGCATATATGACAAACCCACAGCTAACATCATATTCAATGATGAAAAGATGAAAGCATTCCCTAGGAGATCAGGAAGAAGACAAGGCTGTCCACTCTTGCCACTTTCATTCAACATAGTTTTGGAAGTCTTAGCCACAGCAATCAGAGAAGAAAAAGGAATAAAAGGAATCCAAATTGGAGAGGCAGAATTAAAAATGTCACTGTTTGCAGATGACATAATATTTTACATAGAAAATCCTTAAGAAGCCAACAGAAAATTACTGGAGTTCATCAATAAACTGGTAAATTGGCAGGATACAAAATTAATACATAGAAATCTCTTGCAGTTCTATACACTAACAATGAGATATCATAAAGAGAAATTAGAAAACAATCCCATTTATGATTCCATCAAAAAGAATAAAAAACCTAGGAATAAACCCATCTAAGGAGGCAAAAACCTGTACTACAAAAACTATAAGACACTGATGAAAGAAATGGAAGACAACACAAACAGATGGAAAGATATACCATGTTCTTGTATTGGAAGAATCAATGTTGTTAAAATGACCATACTACCCCAGGCATCTACAGATTCACTGCAATACCTATGAAAATACCAAAGGCTTTTTTATTCTCAGAACCAGAGCAAATAATTTTAAATGGGAACAAAAAAGTGACCCCACATATCCAAAACAATCTTGATAAAGAACAGATCTGGAGGGACTCATGCCCCCCTGACTTCAGACTATACTACAAAGCTACAGTAATCAAAACATTATGATGCTTGCACAAAAAGAGACACATAGACTAATGGAACAGGGTAGAAAGCCCAGAAATAAACACATGCACTTATGCTCCATTAATCTATGACAATGGAGGCAAGAATACACAATGGAGAAAATACAGTCTCTTCAATACTTTGTGCTGTGAAAACAAGACAGCTACATGTAAAAGAATGGAATTAGAATATTCTCTAACAGCATACACAAAAATAAACTCAAAATGGATTAAAGACTTAAATGTAAGACTGGATAGTATACAACTCCTAGTGGAAAACATAGGGAGAACACTCTTTGAAATAAATCATAGCAATATTTTTTTTGGATCTGTCTCCTAAAATGAAGGAAATAAAAGCAAAAATAAACAAATGGAACCTAATTAAACTTAAAAGTTTTTGCACAGCAAAGGAAACCATTGACAAATTGAAAAGACAACCCTCTGAATGGGAGGAAATATTTGCAAGTAATATGACCAATAAGGGATAAATGTCCAACATATATAAACAGCTCATACAACTCAACATAAAAAAAAAAAAAAACTGGGCTTCCCTGGTAGCGCAGTGGTTGAGAGTCTGCCTGCCGATGTAGGGGACACGGTTTCATGCCCCGGTCTGGGAGGATCCCATGTGCCACAGAGTGGCTGGGCCTGTGGGCCATGGCCACTGGGCCTGCACGTCTGGAACCTGTGCTTCACGGCGGGGGAGGCCACAGCACTGAGAGGCCCACGTACCACAAAAAAAAAAAAAACACACACAAAAAAACAAAAAAAAACCCCAAAACCCAATTACAATATGGTCAGAAAAACCGTATAGACATTTTTCCAAAGAGGAAAGGCAGATGGCCAACAGGCACATGAAAATATGTTTCAGCATCAATAATCATCAGAGAATTGCAAGTCAAAACCACAATGAGATTGTGGTTTTATCACCTCACTCCTGCCAGAATGGCTATCATCAAAAAAGAACACAAATAACAAATATTGGTGAGGTTATGGAGAAAAGGGAACCCTTGTACACTGTTTTTGGGTATGTAGGTTAGTGCAGCCACTTTGGAAAATACTATAGAGGTTTCTCAAAATACTAAAAATAGAACTACTATATGACCCAGCAATTCAATTCCCGGGTACCTATGTGAAAAAATACAAACACTAATTCAAAAAGATACATGCACCCAATGTTCATAGCAGCATTATTTACAATTGCCAAGATGTGCAACCTACGTGTCCATCAACAGATGAATGGATAAAGTAGATGCAGTACATATATACGATGGAATGCTACTTAACCATAGAAAAGAATGAGATTTTGCCATATTCAGTGACATGGATGGACTTGGAGGCTATTATGCTAAGTGAAATAAGCAAACAGAAAAAGACAAATACTGTATGATATCACTTATACGTGGAGTCTAAAAAAGATACAACAAACTAGTGAATATAACAAAAAAAGAAATAGACACAGATATAGAGAACACACTGGTGGTTACCAGTGTTGTCGGGCAATATAGGAGTGGGGAAGTGGGAGACACAAACTATTACTGGATGTAAGATAGGCTCAAGTATGTATTGTACAACACAGGGAATATAGCCATTATTTTGTAATAACTGTAAAGGAAAAGTAAACTTTAAAAATTGCATAAAAAACTTAAAAATTAAAAATCTAATGGAGAGTGATCTGACTGACTTTTAGATGTCTCTGTAAGCAGTTTAAACAGATAACATCTCCAAGTAGTCACTTAGACAACTTGAAGTAACTCAAGTTCTGATTCTTCATTTTTATTATCACTGTGGTACCACTGTGGGTCACAGTCGTGAATTGTAGGTGAAGGGAGTTGGAACAATTTTGAACTCCTAAAAACATATTTAGAAACAAATGAATGTAACCAAATCTACTTGTTTTGAAGGCCACTGTTAAAGAGAGAATTAAAAAAAATAAATTCCCCTTAATATTCAATATTAATTAAAGATAAGAAATAACAAATGGGCTAAATTAAAAGCTCATATATATTATTATAACTCAGTAACCACTGCACAAAGTTTAAACCTCAGAATAACAAATTATTTGGGGAGAAGAAGAGAATTTTGTTACTGAAAATGTTCTAATTTCTGGCTTATGATGATCAAAAAATGTAAAGTAATTACAGTCTTTTTCTTATTTCTAAAAGCAAAGCACCCCTATTTCCTGCACTGTTGGGGAATCTTCTCCCACCACCTTAACCTTTTTTTCTTTTCCTGACTGGATGTTATCCATTGGTGACAAAGTCATTTACTATTAAGACAAATGTGTCTCTTGGGATGTCCATTCCCAAGTGAAAGAATAGTTAAAAGAAAAATCCTGATCTGGGTAGGTGCATCACAGTAGTTGATAGTTTACATTCAGGAATAATGTACTAGACTTTCTATGTGTAAGGGATTTCTCTATGGTTCAAGTCTTCTGTCTTTGTGTTTAATTAACTCTTTGTGATTTTTTTCCAAAATAAACATATACATCTTTTGTTGATTTATACTTAGTTACCTTATATTGTTAATTAGGAGTTTTTATCTGTAAAAAAGAAGATAATTTCTACACTCTAATAAGTCCATTCATGTCTCTGTGTTGGCTTTCAGTCCACAAACATGCTGACCTATTTTATTGTTTTTTATACTTCCTCTCGGATCATTAATATTGAATATATTAATATTGAATATATTAATGATCTCTCGGATCATTAATATTGAATATAAATTCAATGCATATTTCTTATTGAATTGATTAGAACAGCCAGTAGAGTGTGACTTAGAGGCAAAACTAATGGGCCTCCCTTTATTGTCCCAATTTAATGGAAATATTTAAAGAGTGTCACCATAAGTATAATGAATGCTATTGGTAAAGATTTTTAAAAATATTACAATACTTTCTCTCTATTCCCTGTTACTTGAGATGTTTTTAATCATAAATGGGTTATGAATTTTTCAAATGTTTTAAAGTATCTCTTACAATGACCATGTTTCTTTCCTTCTTTTAATCTATGGAAAGTAAGATAAAAAATTTTTCTGTCAATGAATTCCTAAGATATATTACTTAACTATGATGTATTTTCCATTATACAAAAGTACATTCCTAGAATTTCCTTTAGGAATGTTACATCTATGTTAATAGGTAATATTTACCTATAGTTTTCTTTTATTACACAAACATTTTGTTTGTTTTACAATCAAGTTATACACTCGTGATAAATTATTTGGATGTATGTCCCTCCTTGTTTAACTCTCTGAGAGAGGGATTGTCTTTGCCTTGAAGTTGGGTTCAAACTCATTGGCAAAACTATCTTTTCCAGTTGTAGTTTGCCTTCTTTTTAAAGGAAAATATCTTATTTTTACAGGTCCAACTACATAAATATCCATGGTTGTATTAAGAGTTTCTATTTCTACTCAAATCAATATTGGTAATTATTATTATTTTGTTAGACAATAAATTATCTCATGTAAGTTTTCAAATTCATCATAAAGATTTTATTTTACTATCATACTTTAAAAATATTCTATTCTTTTTGTTTTATATCTATTTATTAATTCTTAATACTGTTTATTTATACTTTTGACAAAAAGTACAAATGATTCATCCTGGTAGAAGTATATACACTTATTTTTTTTAATTTACAAAGAAACTGCTTGTAATTTTGGTGCTTCTTTGTATTATTTCTGGCTTTAAATTTCATGAATTCCTACATATCTTTAGTATTATATTTTTCATACCCAGTTTAATTATATCATGTCATTTTTCCAGCTTCTTGAAGTCAATGCATAGCTCATTTAAAGCTATGCATTTACTTTTAAATGACTTTAGCTGCATCCCAAGTACTTTCATTTTCATTTGTTTCTATTTATTTGGAATTTCCATTTTGATATGCTTTTTAACCCATAAGTTACTTAGTAATGTTTTTGTAAGTTTGTAAACCTCAATTGTCAGTTTCAAATTTAATTGATTTACAGTAATGTGCTATATATGAGCTATCAATTATTTGATATAGCTTGAGACTTCCTTTGAAATCTATTATGTAATCAATTTATGTAAAGTGGCCACATGTAAACATATTAAGTTGTTAATTGTGATAATCAATTCTTCTATTTCCTTGCTAAATTTTTGTATAAGCAAGAATTCATAGCTTACAATAAAAATGAATTTAAAAATATTTGAAGTTGATAATGGATTTACTAAACTATTGTAAAATAATCCTGAGAATTTTGCCTTATGTATTTGAAGGTTTCTTGTCAGCTTACATTATTTTCTTTGTACATTTTCTCATTCATTAATGTAATGATGATATATTTATTATAAGGAATTCTAATTTAAGGTATCTTTTGTATGTTATTAAAATTTTTGCATCAACATTCTTAGGTCAATGTTTCATAGATTAGTTTTCTGTCTCCCTTGATTTTCATCATTTTTATGTAGTTTTTTTTCAAACTAAATCATTTGGGAGGGTTAAATAATTTCTTTACATTTACTGTTATTATTGATATATATTTAATTTATTTTTACTGGAGCATGATTTGTTTTTTATTTGTTTTCCTTTGCTTCAACTTTAAAAAATTTTTTTCTACTGTCCTATGTCTGCATGAAATTTTCATCATATTCTACTCTCTTAAGTCTCTTTTGGTTTAAGAATTATAGGTTATATTTCTAGTTAGTTAGGCAGGTCTCTTAATTATTTAGCACAAAATGTTTAACATATATTTTTAAATAATATACTTCTAAAAATTTAAATTCCTTGTCCTTGACCAGCACAAGGAGCTTAAACATGTTTCACCTAACCATCAAAAACCTCCCTCCTTATCTTTTTATTGCTAGCTGTAGCTTTAGTTTTACATTTCTTATGCATAGTTAATTATTATTAATTTTTAGAGTCACAGTTAAATGTCTACATAATTGATTTACTAATTCTTTGCTTTTGTTTTTTGTTTTGTCCCATAACATTCCAAAGTTATTATTTTTTTTTTATTGAAGTGAATACTTCAGTAATTGTTTATGCAAAGGATGTGAGAATGGTAAGCTTTGTTTTCCCAATGTATCTGATTATGTCTTTATTTTCCCTCATTCTTTTTTTTTTTGCATCTTTACTGGACTATAATTGTTTTACAATGGTGTGTTAGTTTCTGATTTATAACAAAGTGAATCAGTTATACATATACATATGTTCCCATATCTCTTCTCTCTTGCGTCTCCCTCCCTCCGACACTCCCTATCCCACCCATCTAGCTGGTCATCAAACACTGAGCTGATCTCCCTGTGTTATGCGGCTGCTTCCCACTAGCTATTTATTTTACGTTTGGTAGTGTATGTATGTCCATGCCACTCTCTCATTTTGTCACAGCTTACCCTTCCCCCTCCCCATATCCTCAAGTCCATTGTCTAGTAGGTCTGTGTCTTTATTCCCGTCTTACCCCTAGGTTCTTCGTGACATTATTTTTTTTCTTAGATTCCATATATATGTGTTAGCATATGGTATTTGTCTTTCTCTGACTTACTTTACCCTGTATGACAGACTCTAGGTCCATCCAACTCACTACAGATAACTCAATTTCGTTTCTTTTTATGGCTGAGTAATATTCCATTGTATATATGTGCCACATCTTCTTTATCCATTCATCCGATGATGGACACTTAGGTTGTTTCCATCTCCTGGATATTGTAAATATGGCTGAAATGAACATTTTGGTACATGACTCTTTTTGAATTACGGTTTTCTCAGGGTATATGCCCAGTAGTGGGACTGCTGGGTCATATGGTAGTTCTATTTGTAGTTTTTAAGGAACCTTCATACTGTTCTCCATAGTGGCTGTACCAATTTACATTCCCACCAGCAGTGCAAGAGTGTACCCTTTTCTCCACACCCTCTCCAGCATATATTGTTTCTAGACTTTTTGATGATGGCCACTCTGACCGGTGTGAGATGATATCTCAATGTAGTTTTGATTTGCATTCCTCTAATGATTAATGATGTTGAGCATTTTTTCATGTGTTTGTTGGCAATCTGTATATCTTCTTTGGAGAAATGTCTATTTAGGTCTTCTGCCCATTTTTGGATTGGGTTTTTTGGTTTTTTCTTATTGAGATGCATGAGCTAATTGTAAACTTTGGAGATTAATCCTTTGTCAGTTGCTTCATTTGCAAATATTTTCTGCCATTCTGAAGGTTGTCTTTTGGTCTTCTCTATGGTTTCCTTTGCTGTGAAAAAGCATTGAAGTTTCATTAGGTCCCATTTGTTTATTTTTGTTTTTATTTTCATTTCTCTAGGAGGTGGGTCAAAACGGATCTTGCTGTGATTTATGTCATAGAATGTTCTGCCTATGTTTTCCTCTAAGAGTTTGAAAGTTTCCAGCCTTACATTTAGGTCTTTAATCTATTTTGAGCTTATTTTTGTTTATGGTGTTAGGGAGTGTTATAATCTCATACTTTTACATATACCAGCCCTGTTTTCTCAGCACCACTTATTGAAGAGGCTGTCTTTTCTCCACTGTATATTCTTGCCTCCTTTATTAAATATAAGGTGACCCTATGTGTGTGGGTTTATCTCTGGGCTTTCTATCCTGTTCCATTGATATATATTCCAGTTTTTGTGCCAGTACAATACTCTCTTGATTACTGTAGCTTTGTAGTATAGTCTGAAGTCAGGGAGCCTGATTCCTCCAGCTCCATTTTTCATTCTCAAGATTGCTTTGGCTATTCTGAGTCTTTTGTATTTCCATACAAATTGTGAAGTTTTTTGTTCTAGTTCTGTGAAAAATGCCAGTGGTAGTTTGGTAGGGATTGCATTGAATCTGTAGATTGCTTTGGGTGGTAGAGTCATTTTCACAATGTTGATTCTTCCAATCCAAGAACATGGTGTATCTCTCCATCTATATGTATCATTTTTAATTTCTTGCATCAGTGTCTTATAATTTTCTGCATACAGTCTTATGTCTCCTTAGATAGGTTTATTCCTAGATATTTTATTCTTTTGTTGCAATCATATCATTATTCTGAATGCTTCTTCAGGTAGACTGCCTATTTCCTCTTCATTTGTTAGGTCTGCTGGGTTTTTGTCTTGCTCCTTCATCTGCTGTGTATTTTTCTGTCTTCTCATTTTGCTTATCTTACTGTGTTTGTGGTCTCCTTTTTGCTGGCTGCAGGTTTGTAGTTACCGTTGTTTTTGGTGTCTGTCCCCACTGGCTAAAGTTGGTTCAGTTGGTTGTGTAGGCTTGCTGGGGGAGGGGACTAGTGCCTGTGTTCTGGTGGGTGAGGCTGGATCTTGTCTTTCTGGTGGGCAGGTCCACGTCTGGTGGTGTGTTTTGGGGTGTCTGTGGACTTATTATGATTTTAGGCAGCCTCTCTGCTGATGGGTGTGGTTGTGTTCCTGTTTTGCTAGTTGTTTGGCATAAGGTGTCCAGAACTGTAGCTTGCTTGTCATTGAGTGAAGCTGGGTGCTGGTGTTGAGATGGAGATCTCTGGGAAGTTTTCACCATTTGATATTACGTGGAGCTGGGAGGCGTCTTGTGGACCAGTGTCCTGGAGTTGGCTCTCTCACCTCAGAAGCACAGCACTGACTCCTAACTGCAGCACCAAGAGCCTTTCATCCACATAGCTCAGAATAAAAGGGAGAAAAAGTAGAAAGAAGAAAGAAAGGAAGAAAGAGGATAAAATAAAATAAAGTTATTAAAATAAAAAATAAGTATTAAAAAAATTTTTTTGTAAGTAAAAAAACACACAAACAAACAAATAAAACCAGATGGATAGAACCGAAGGCCAAATGGCAAAAGCAAAGCTATATAGATAAAATCTCACACAGAAGCATGCACATACACACTTACAAAAAGAGGAAAAGGGGAAAAAATAATCTTGCTCTCAAAATCCACCTTCTCAATTTGGGATGATTCGTTGTCTATTCATGTATTCCACAGATGCAGGGTACATCAAGTTGTTTGTGGAGATTTAATCCGCTGCTCCTGGGAAAGATTTCCCTTTCTCTTCTTTGTTCTCAGATCATCCGGGGCTCAGCTTTGGATTTCACCCCACCTCCATGTAGTACGCTATAGGGCGTCTGTTCTTTGCTCAGACAGGACGGGGTTAAAGGCACAGCTGACTCGGGGGCTCTGGCTCACTCAGGCCGGGGGGTGGGAGGGATGGGGTGCAGATGCGGGATAAGCCTGAGGTGGCAGAGGCTGGTGGGACGTCGCACCAGCCTGAGGTGCGCCATGCATTCTCCTGGTGAAATTTTCCCTGGATCCCAGGACCATGGCAGTGGCGGGCTGCACAGGCTCCCCGGAAGGGAGGTGTGGATAGTGACCTGTGCTCGCACACATGCTTCTTGTTGGCTGCAGCAGCAGCCTTAGTGTCTCATGCCCGTCTCTGCAGTCCACGCTGTTAACCGTGGCTCGCACCCATCTCTGGAGCTCCTTTAAGCAGCGCTCTTAATCCCCTCTCCTCACGCAAGAGAAGAAAATGTCTCTTGCCTCTTCGGCAGCTCCAGACTTTCCCCCGGACTCCCTCCCAGCTAGCCGTGGTGCACCAAACCCCTGCAGGCTATGTTTACGCCGCCAATCCCAGTACTCTCCCTGAGCTCCTACCGAAGCCCAAGCCTCAGCTCCCAGCCCTGCCCTCCCCGGCGGGTGAGCAGACAAGCCTCTCAGGCTGGTGAGTGCAGGTTGGCACCTATCATCTGTGCGGGAATCTCTCCACTTTGACCTCCACACCCCTGTTGCTGTGCTCTCTTCTGCAGTTCCGAAGCTTCCCCCTCCGCCATCCATAGTCTCCGCCCACAAAGGGGTTTCCTAGTGTGTGGATACCTTTCCTCCTTCACAGCTCCGTCCCAGTGGTGCAGGTCCCATCCCTATTCTTTTGTTTCTGTTTTTTCTTTTTTCTTTTGCCCTACCCAGGTACGTGGGGAGTTTCTTGCCTTTTGGGAGGTCTGAGGTCTTCTGCCAGCAGTCAGTAGGTGTTCTGTAGGATTTGTTCCCCGTGTCGATGTATTTCTGGTGTATCTGTGGGGAGCAAGGTGATCTCCGTGTCTTACTCTTCCACCATCTTCCCCCTCTCTTTCCCTCATTCTTAACTATGCACTCTAGAGAACATTCCTGCAGGTTATCTGATTCTGATTCTAGGGGTGGATTTGAGGCTTTTAAGCTTTTGAGCTTTAAGTGAATTTAAAACTTCATAAGTTGTGTATAAATGATAGCCTTGCAAAATAACACTTGTCTGTGGACATAAAAACTCTGTCCAGTAGCGATTCAGTTGACTTTCTTTTCCTGCTGGAAGAAGATAGTTATGCCTCAATTTGCACATTACTTTCAATATTCCTGATGCATACATGTGTCTACTCTTTGTATTATCCTTTGAACTGCTTGTAACATCCTACTGGTTACCTGATTAACAATGAGTTAAATACCCTGTTTAACAGGTGGTCATTTTGTATCTCTATGAAAGTCATTATTTTACTATATTTTGAAAATTATCCTTTAACACACATATTATTGAAGGAATAATCATGAAATTAGTTTGGGCATGCTAAGTTTTAAGTGTCTATCAGACTGAGAGATGTTGAGTGGGCAATTGGATTTTTACTTGTTTAAGAAAGTTCTGGTTTGCAGCTATGTATTTGGGAACTATAAGCATATAGATGATATGTAAACTTGTGTGGATGAACTCACCACAGGATGATTGTAAGTAGATATGAGAACTAAGGCCTAAACTCTGACATATCATTTCTGTGTCAATAGAATAATATCTTAAATATGTTTCAATTTAAACTGTTTAAAAACACCAAATGAAGTATGTTTATCTCATCAATTTGCCTTTAAAACTGTGTATTATGTGCAGCTATGTGTCAACTACAAATTGGCACTTACCATTGGCACTTGGCATCTAACTCTATAAGGATTAAGTCAGGAGCTGCTGCAGCCACTGACTTTCAACAACCCCTGAAAGGACTTCAGGGTGGAGAGCAGAAATGAGGCACTCTGTACTCTGGGAAAAACTGTCAGAACAGGTCTTCAGATAGTTAAATATTTTCAGGAGATGATCTTATGAGGCCAATTCTTACATCTCATCGTGTCTAAAAAGGCATGAAAATCCTTCATGGTGACGTCTGCTCCTTGTGACTAGCAGTAACCTTCATGAGACTAGCAGAAACCTTCTACAAAAAAAATATGTGTTTGATTGCATGTACTCCCCCTTCACCAAAATCACATATATACTGACCCTCTGCTCTGCCTCTTTGGAGCAGTTTCTCAGAGCTATCTGAGATGCTGTCTCCTGGGTTATAGTCCTCATTTTGCCCAAAGTAAAACTTAACTCACAACTCTCATGTTGTTCATTTTTATAAGTCAGAACATAGAAGACAATAAATATGCGTTGAGTGCATCTATTCATTCATTTCATGAACCATTTATTTTCTTATTCTATCAATATTTATTGAATTAAATACCATCTATCTCTGATCCAAGTCTAATCATTGTCAACTCAAAAATTTATAATTGGTTAAGCTTACTGACACATATCAGTGTTCATTTCCTTCTAGGCTTTACTCTGGTATTTTTCAGGTGATTATAGGTTCACATGTTAGAAGTTTCACTCTTTCTCTTAGAAAACTGGTTCATATTACATTATCTTCTTCTGGCATGTGATTATCTCTAACACTCTGTATCAGGCTAATTCAACTCTATATCAATAAGTTATTATCCCAAGTGTCATCTTCTTTGATAATTGTATATATAGACTGTGCATACCTTATCAAGCTGGCTTTTTATCATCTTAGCCTTCTTGATCTGTTTTGTAGGGGCAAAATGATAGACAATTTACAAACATTCTTTTCTTTGCTAGGCTGACAACAAGGAGAAAAATTAAAAGGTCAAATTCATTTATGACTATAACTTTCTAAAATGGTGAAGAAAGTAATTTTCCTAGGCAATTTAATTTCATAAGTCACCAGACAAACAGCACTCCCCAAAAGCTCCAATCAGTCTTAGTGTTCTTTCACTGAAAACACTATTTGACTTTAAAGTACAGAGCCATTAAGAGTCTCCAGTGAAAAAGGCAATATCACAGATATTTTTTACATAAATTTGCAAAAATCAGATAATCAGTTTACACATTAGCATCTTGCATGCTTGAGTTGATAACATCTAACAGATCCAAAATTTAAGAACATTCTTGGTCACACTAGAAGAACCCAATAAAATTCCAAGTCAGGAGCCCATAAAAGAATCCACAAAAGACTCCTAATTGAAGAATATATCCAGAATACTAGGTAAGAATCTATTTGGCATTCAGGGATAGGAAACATTTTAGGTATAGAAATACATGTTTAAATATAAGATATGATTATTTATAATAGCAAAAAAGAGTATGTTGAGAAAATATAATTACAGATATGAAGTTCAAGAAACAGAGAATCCTTATTATTAATATTTAAATTAATTAAATTAATTAAATTAATATTTACTGTGGGTTTCATGCTGTCTTGTGTTGACAAAATAAACTTCTTGAAAGCAAAAATCCAATCTTTTTGATCAATTTCAGTTTCACATAGCTCTTTTATATAGGTCCTACAACATGTGAATTTTCAACTGCATTTCAGTGACAGTTTTTACCATAATACCAAATGTCCTTCAGGGTGCATTTTAAGATTCAATTGCTTCTTGTCCTTAATAGATATAATCAAGTAAGTCATGCAACCCATTAAAAGAATAATGTAAATTTGGACACTTCTCCACCTATTGCTTCAGGCCACTGAGTCTTTTCTTGTGCTATGTCCTCTTCTTGAAATGTCCTTTCTTAAGTTATTTATCTAGGTGATACTCTTAATAATTCTTATTTGCTTTACCTGTTCCATACTACAGGTATTATTTCTTTACTACTTCAGTCTGATTCAATCATTCTTTTTTCTAACAGCAGTTTCTACACTGTTACAACTTTACCCAGGCCTTTGATTTTTTGTCCACCAAAGTGTAAACTGTAAACTCCCTGTAAACATGCACCATTCATTTTGACCGTTAGAAATCTGACAACATTCCCTGTTTGGGGAATTTCCTACCTTGTGAGGCTTCATGGGAGAAAATATGTCCCCCTATGAAAGATAAAAATACTGGATTATCTGCTTTTCAAGTTCTCTCACATCTGTGGTCTGGGAAAGTGGACTGGATCCCATAAATCAGACACACAGTCAAGACTTTGACTGAAGAGCTCAAGAGGAACATGATGGTAGCTCTTTTTCTATCTCTGGAAGTAAGAGAATCAGAGACTTAAACGTGGAACTCCTAGCTCATAAACACAGGGGGACATATTTCAGCATCTGGTTGTGGTCCTGGCTGTTTGAGCCTGGTTCTCCAGCCTTCCTAACAATTCTATGAGCTATCTAAAAAAAATTTCTAATAAACTCCTTTTCATCATAATCAGCTAAATCCTTTGGCTTCCCAGGAGTAAAGATTATGTTTTTGTTTTCCTCAGTGTTTCTATCAACTTTAATGATCTCTGACTAAGAATAATTTTCTTATTCTTAGAATATTTCTTAGAATATTTCTTATTCTTAGAATTCTAAGAATATTTCTTATTCTTAGAATATTTGGCATTTTAAACCACCTTCATTGGGCACCTGTCTTTTAGGTAGTAGTAGACTTATATTGTGTACTTGCAAGGCAATGATAGAGCTGTATTGGGAGGGAGAAGAGGAAAATAGAAGAGAGGAAGGGATACAGTACCAACTGGCAATTTGCCTTTCATAAGGTAATCCATAAGGTCCTTAGTACACCAATTCTTTTGTTGACAATTGCCACATTCACACTGACCTATAAATATGCAAATTTTACTTTATGGACCTCACTGTTCTCTGGCTGGAAAAATCAAAATGCCACAAACAGCACTTGTTCTCTGGAAATTGAGTACAAGAGATTCTTCTGTCTTCATCAAGGTGTTAATGAGCTAGGTCAGATGTTTTTAGATTTTCATCATATTAATCAGAAAAAAACCTTATAGTTAACTTGACTTCCTTTTTCCAAAGTATTAAAATATAACCTTTGGCAATAAACTGAAGCATTGCTTATCTGTTGTTGGGATACTATTTTCCTCCTCTAGTCAATAAAATACTTATGATAGAAAGAGAGAAAAATAATGTTTGGCCAAATGCCCATCTGGAAGGTATTCACTGTTACCAGAATATTAGCTTTCATAAGCTACCGCAGCATAGCAAAACTAAAAGGAAATATAGTCTGAAGAATTTCTTTTGCAATTGTGGAAAATTTTACCTAATGTCAAGAACTCAAACATTTAAGTTCATATAGAAAATTAATGGTAAAATATGGGCAGGTGTATTGTATCATATTTTCATTAATTTTGTTTATTTCCCTAAATAAAGGTTCCATTGTGGCTATTTGATTCACATTGTCCTTAGCAAAATATGTTTAATTTCTCACTCTACACCCTTGTGTGTAATTGTTCTTTCATGCTTGAAAATTATCTTTCTCTCTCTCTCTCTCTCTCTCTCTCTCTCTCTCTCTCTCTCAAAGCCATCAGTAACGAGAATTCTAGAATGAGCCTAAAGAGGAGTTTAGGGCTATTATATTATGTCTGGAAAACTTGGTAGATCAGGATACTAGAAGCCTATGGAGAACAAACTCATATATCCCCATAAACAGATGGGCACTAAGGACTGAAAGAACCTACTCTCTCCCACCACCAGCTTACTGACTATAAAACATGACATTACTATTCTGTTTTCCTCATTAGCATAACAATATTATTCCAGGAAATTCTCCCTCATGTAAATTACCTGATTATTCATTACAAGAACTCCTCAAAAGACTCATTAACTTTTCAATAGAATTTTGCCTTTTTATTTTCATCAGTTCTCCCATGCTACCATAATCCTTATCTAATCTTTTTTGAAATAATTTTTTATTGGAATATACTTGATTTACAATGTTTTGTTATTTTCTGCTGTACAGCAAAGTGAATCTGTTATATATATACATATATCCACTCTTCTTTAGATTATTTTCCCATATAGGTCATTACACAGTATTGAGTAGAGTTCCCTGTTGTATACATTAGGTCCTTATTAGTTATCTATTTTATATATAATAGTGTGTATATGTCAATCTCAATCTCCCAACTTATCCTATCCCCTTTCCTACTTGGTAACCATAAGTGTTTTCTTTTTTTCTATATCTGTGACTCTATTTCTGTTTTGTAAATAAGTTCATTTGTACCAGTTTTTTTTTTTTTAGATTCCACATGTAAGTGATATCATATGATATTTGTCTTTCTCTGTCTGAGTAACTTCACTCAGAATGACAATCTCTAGATCCATCCATGTTGCTGCACGTGGCATTATTTCATTCTTTTATATGGCTGAGCAATAAGCCATTGTATATACGTATCACATCTTCGTTATCCATTCAACCATCAATGAACATTTAGGTTGCATCCATGTCCTGGTTATTGTTAAAAGTGTTATGATGAACATTGGGGTGCATGTATCTTTTCTACTATGGTTTTCTGCAGATATATGCCCAGGAGTGGGATTGTTGCCTGATATTGTAGCTCTATTTTTAGTTTTTTAAGGAACCTCCATACTGTTTTCCATAGCGTCTATACCAATTTACACTCCCACCAGCAGTGTAGGAGAGTTCCTTTTTCTCCATACCCTCTCCAGCATTTATTGTTTGTAGCCTTAGAGAAAGAAGAAGAAAAAAAAAAACACTTAAAGTTAGTAGAAGAAAAGAAATCATTAAGACCAGAGCAGAAATAAATGAAATAGAGAGAAAGAAAACAATAGCAAAGCTCAATGAACTAAAAGCTGGTTCTTTGAGAAGATAAACTAAATGGATAAAACTTTAGCCAGACTCATCAAGAAAAAAAGGAGAGGACTAAAATCAATAAAATTAGAAATGAAAAATTACAACTGACACTACAGAAATACAAAAGATAATCAGAGACTACTACAAGCAAACGTATGTCTATAAAATGGGCAACCTAGAAGAAATGGACAAATTCTTAGAAGTTACAACCTTTCAAGATTGAACCAGGAAAAAATAGAAAATATGAACAGACCAATCACAAGTACTGAAATTGAAGCTATGATTAAAAAACTGCCAAGAAACAAAAGTCCAGGACCAGATGGCTTCACAGGTTAATTCTATCAAACATTTAAAGAAGAGTTAACACCTATCTTTCTGAAACTCCTCCAAAAATTACAGAGGAGGGAACACTCCCAAGCTCATTGTATGAAGCCACAATCACCCTGATACCAAAACCAGAAAAATATATTACAAAAAAAGAAAATTACAGGCCAATATCACTGATGAACATAGATTCAAAAATCCTCAAGAAATTAGCAAACAGAATCCAACAACACATTAAAAGGATCAGACACTATGATCAAGCGGCTTTTATCCCAGGGATGCAAGGCTTCTTCAATATTTGCAAATCAATCAGTGTGATACACCACATTAACAAACTGAAGAACAAAAAACATATCATCATCTCAATAGATGCAGAAAAAGTTTTCAACAAAATTCAACACTGATTTATGATAAAAACTTTCCAGAAAGTGGGCATAGAGGGAACCTACATCAACATAATAAAGGCAATATATGACAAACCCACAGCTAACATCATTCTCGATGGCGAAAAACCGAAAGAACTTCTCTAAAATTAGGAACAAAACAAGGATGTCCACTCTTGCCACTATTATTCAAAATAGTTTTGGAAGTCCTAGCTACAGCAATCACAGAAGAAAAAGAAATAAAAGGAATACAAATTGGAAAAGAAGGAGTAAAACTGTCAGTTTGCAGATGACATGATACTATACATAGAAAATCCTAAAGATGCTACCAGAAAACTACTAGAGCTCATCAATGAACTTGGTAAAGTTGCAGGATACAACATTGATGTGCAGAAATCTCTTGCATTCCTACACATTAACAGCAAAATATCAGAAAGAGAAATTAAGGAAACAATCCCATTTACTATCAGATCAAAAAATAGAATACCTAGGAATAAACCCACCTAAGGAGGTAAAAGACCTGTACTCAGAAAACTATAAGATACTGATGAACAAAACAAAAGATGACACAAACAGATGGAGAGATACACCATGTTCTTGGATTGGAACAATCAATATTATCAAAATGACAATACTACCCAAAGTAATCTACAGATTCAATTAAATTCCTATCAAATTACCAATAGTTTTTTTCACAGAATTAAAACAAAATAGTTTTACAATTTGTATGGAAACACGAAAGACCCCAAATATCAAAAGCAATCTTGAGAAAGAAAAACAGAGCTGGCTGAATCAGGTTCCCTGACTTCAGACTGTACTACAAAGTGACAGTCATTAAAACAGTACGTTACTAGCACAAAAATAGAAATATAGATCAATGGAACAGGATACAAAATCCAGAGATAAACCCACACACCTAAGGTCAATCTATGACAAAGGAGGCAATAATATAAAATGGTGAAAAGACAGTCTCTTCAATAAGTGGTTTTGGGAAAACTACATGTAAAAGAATAAAATTAGAATATTCTCTCTATCACAGTACACAAAAATAAACTCAAAATGCATTAAAGACCTAAATGTAAGACTGGTTACTGTAAAACTCTTAGAGGAAAACATAGAACACTCTCTGACAGAAATCACACCAATATCTTTTTGGATCCATCTTCTAGAGTAATGAAAATAAAAACTTTTGCACAGCAAAGAAAACCATAAACAAAATGAAAAGACAACCCACGGAGTGGGAGAAAATATTTGCAAATGAAGTGAACAACAAGGGATTAATCTCCAAAATATACAAACAGTTTATGTAGCTAAATATCAAAAAGCAAACAACCCAATCAAAATATGGGTAGAAGACCTAAATAGACATTTTCCCAAGGAAGACATACAGATGACCAAAAAGCACAAGAAAATATGCTCAAAATCACTAATTATTAGAGAATGTGAAGTAAAACTATAGTGTGGTATCACCTCATACCAGTCAGAATGGCCATCATCAAAAGGCCTTCTCGAATCCTAATCAAATTCCCACTTTGAAATATTTGTCTTAAACCAAACTTCACATTCTTAATAAATCCCTTCCTTGCTTTTTCCCTTTGGTGACATTCCAAAGGTCTGCCCAGGTAGGATTCTCATTTACTGTTGTAAGAGATAAATACCTATTTTATCAACGGGTTGTGTTGATGATATTGAGGGAGAGGGCATTTGATACTGCACAAAGACTGAAGAGTTTTCTGGGAGAAAATGTGTCCTCATGGAGGAAGGAGCCCAGAATCATGAACTTTAAGAAATCAAATGTGAGTCATTGAGATTGCAAATCTCCATATAGCAAAGTGCTTTTAACATATTTTGTCTTCTGGGTTGGGCCAACATTAGAAGAATAACCAAAACTTAATTAGAAACCCTATAGCATATTGAGGTAAAAAAATGTTATTCTTGTTAGTCAAGGTTATCAGGAGACAAATGATTGAGTAACATATAGTGGGGAAAAGTAAAGATTGCTGGAAATTTCACCCAATTAAAAAAAATAATAATCTTAGCAAGTACAAAGAGCTGAGTGGTCCCTTGGTGACAGCAGCAGTCTGTAAGTATTCTATGGAGAACACAGTAATTGGTTGCAGCTCAGATCAAATCACTCTTAGATTCTGTCTCTTACATAACTTCCAGGCTTCCTGACTTCTGACAAATTCCCAGTATAAGTTAAGCATCCACCTGTGAATGCTCTGAACCCAAGGGTAGTTGCATGTTATAGAGATATGGCTGCTGGAAGCTCATCTTGAGGAAAAAACTTTTTTTTCATGTGGGTTTCTCTGATTAATATTATTAATGAAGAAGTTGATTATTTTTAATATTTACCAAAAATTTGTGGTTCTGCTTTTATAATTTTCTCTTTTTTGTGTTTTACTTATTTTCTATGGATATGCCCTTTTTTAATCTTATTGCCTAGAGTAAGTTTTCTTCTATTAAAGGTATAAATTTTTGGTCAGGCATACGTGGAGAAAATATTTTTTCTTATTGAGTTTTTGTCTTTTAATGTAATTTATAGCGTTTTTGTCCTGTAGAAAAACATTTAATGTTTTGACGTCAAATCAGTAATTCTTTAATTTTTACAGTTTCTACCTTTGAAAATAAAGAATAGGTCCTTCCTAATCCCAAGAAAATATTATTATTGATTTATATTTTGTTCTGGTAATTTTATAATTACCTTTACTCTTAAAATTTGAAATCTACTTTTAGATTGTTTTGGTGTGAGGTATAGATCTTCATTTATTACCTTCCTAAACAATGTTATTTGAACAGTTTTTTTATGAATGATTCTCATTCATCCACTAATTACTCTCTGTATAATGAAACGTTTTTAGAATCTAAAATCAGACTAGGATTGACTGTTTACTCCTCAGATATATTTTGTTTCTCTGCTTGTTTTACTGTTTGAATTACTGGTGCACTGCAAATATTTTAATGTTTAGTAGAGAACTGCTTCCTTACTATCCCTTTGTTCAAAATTATGGCCAATGGAAAGCCTTAATTATCTCAATAAACTATGGAATCATGCGTCAACCTCCAAAAATCACTCACTAGAGGTTTTAATTGGAATTACACTGATTTATAAATTGAATTGATGAAAAATTTTAAATGTGTGTGTAATACAAAAGCTTGTGTAACTGAATTACAATCTTCAGTTGGAACTTTGTTAGTAGAAGATATTTAAAACAGATAAAATTATACCATTTCAAAGTTGTATAAGAGAGGGTATTTTGGTTATTAGCAACTGAAACTGATTCTGATAAATAAACAACAGATGGCTTTACTGGAAAAATCAGTGTAGCTCCCAGAATCAAAGGAAGACCTGAGAATCTAAGGCTTAGGAAGGAAGAGCATCCAGAGATCTCTGGAAACCAAGAAAGAGGGACTTCTGACCCACGATCAGATGAGTCGTTTCCATTACCTTCTGATCTTTCCTCTATGGGTAATGTGTTTTGCTACAAAAGTTTTTGTTTGTTTTGCTTTATTTAAATCATAACATACCGACAATGTACAAAACACAAACGCAAAAGTCGAACACACAAAAACAAACAAAAAAACATACACACAAAAAAAATCCCTTAAATACATTGCTTAATTATTCATCACAAAGTGAACACTTGGATAATCACCACTGAAGTCAAGACAGTATTGTCAGCACCTTCCAATCTCTAATTATAGCCTTTTCAATCTCTACTCCCCTTTTCCTCCAAAAGGTAATTATACTGACTTTTAACATAGGATCATTTTGCCTGTTTTATAGTTTAATATCAATCAAATTATATGTCACATATTATTTTCATCTAGCTTCTTGGACTCACTATTATGTTTCCTAACCATGTAGCTGTAGTTTTTTTCTTTTTCTCCACAGTGTAGGAGAATATTCCATTGTATGTAATTTATTTAACTTTCCCCTCCCACTCTTCATGAACATTCATCTCTTATGAGTAATTCTGCTAAGGACATTCTTGTGCATTTCTCTTGGTGCATATCCTCTAGAGAGCATATATCTGAAGAGTGGAGTCAGTAGGGTGTGGCACATGTTTTCTTCTCTGATTGCTGTGGCTACAACTTCCATAACTATGTTAAATAATAGTGACGAGAGTGGGCAAACTTGTCTTGGTCCTGATCTTAGAGGAAATGTTTTCAGTTTTTCACCATTGAGAACAATGTTGGCTGTAGGTTTGTCATACACGTCTCTTATTATGTTGAGGTAAGTTCCTTCTATGCCCACTTTATGGAGAGCTTTTATTATAAATGGGTGTTGAATTTTGTCCAAAGCTTTTTCTGCAACTATTGAGATGATCATATTGTTTTTATTCTTTACTTGTTAATATGGTGTATCACATTGATTTGGGTATATTGAAGAATCCTTGCATTACTGGGATAAACCCCACTTGATCATGGTGTATGATTCTTTAATATGCTGTTGGATTCTGTTTGCTAGTATTTTGTTGAGGATTTTTGCATCTAAGTTCATCAGAGATATTGGACTGTAATTTTCTTCTTTTGTGATATCTTTGTCTGGTTTTAGTATCAGGGTGATGGTGGCCTTATAGAATGAGTTTGGGAGTGTTCCTACCTCTGCTCTATTTTAGAAGAGTTTGAGAAGGATAGGTGTTAACTCTTCTCTAAATGTTTGAGAGAATTTGTCTGTGAAACCAACTGTCCTTTGGCTTTTGTTTGTTGGAAGAATTTTAATCACAGTTTCAATTTCAGTGCTCATGATTGGCCTGTTTATATTCTCTATTTCTTCCTGGTTCAGTCTCAGAAAGTTGTGCTTTTCTAAGAATTTGTCTATTTCTGCCATGTTGTCCATTTTATTGGCATGTAGTTGCTTGTAGTAGTCTCTAATGATCCTTTGTATTTCTGCAAGGTCAATTTTTACTTCTCCTTTTTCATATCTAATTCTGTTGATTTGAGTCTTCTCCTTTTTTTCCCTGATGAGTCTGGCTAATGGTTTATATATATTGTTTATCTCCTCAGGGAACAAGCCTTTAGGTTTATTAATCTTTGCTATTGTTCCCTTCATTTCTGTTTCATTTATTTCTGATCTGATCTTTATGATTCCTTTCCTTCTGCTAACTTTGGGTTTTTCTATTGTTGTTATTGTTCTTCTTCTGTTTCTAATTGCTTTATTTGTAAAGTTAGGTTGTTTATTTGAGATTTTTCTTGTTTCTTGAGGTAAGGTTGTATAGGTATATACTTCCCTCTTAGATCTGTTCTTGCTGCATCCCATAGGTTTTGGGTCATTGCGTTTTCATTGTCATTTGTTTCTAGGTATTCTTTTATTACCTCTTTGATTTCTTCAGTGACCTCTTGGTTGTTTAGTAGCATAACATTTAGCTTCCATGTGTTTGGGGTTTTTTACAGTTTTTATTTCCTGTAATTGATATCTAGTCTCATAGTGTTGTGTTCAGAAAAGATGTTTGATATGATTTCAATTTTCTTAAATTTATTGAGGTTTCATTTGTGACCCAAGGTGTGATCTATCCTGGAGAATGTTCCATGAGTACTTCAGAAGAAAGTTCCATGAGTACTCTGTTGTTTTTGGATGGAGTGCTCTATAAATATCAATTAAGTCCATCTGGCATAATGTGCCATTTAAAGCTTGTGTTTCCTTATTTATTTTCTGTTTGGATAATCTTTCCATTGGTGTAAGTTGGGTGTTAAAGTCAGCTAGTATTGTTGTGTTACTGTCAATTTTCCCTTTTATGGCTGTTAACATTTGTCATATATTGAGGTGCTTCTATGTTGGGTGCAGAGATATTTAGAATTGTTATATCTTCTTCTAGGATTGATCACTTTATCATTAGGTAGTGTCATTCCTTGTCTCTTGTAAGAGTCTTTATTTTAAAATCTATTTTTTTCTGATATGAGTATTGCTACTCTGCTTTCTTTTAATTTCCATTTGCATGGAATATTTTTTTTCCATCCCCTCATTTTCAGTCTGTATGCGTCCCTACATCTGTAGTGGGTCTCTTGTCGACAGCATATACATAGGTCTTGTTTTTGTGTTGTCCATTCAGCCAGTCTGTGTGTTTTGGTTGGGGCATTTAATCCATTTACATTTAAAGTGATTATTGATATATATGTTCCTACTACCATTTTCTTAATTATCTTGGGTTTGTTTTTGTAGGTCTTTTTCTTCTCTTGTGTTTCCTGCCTAGAGAAGTTCCTTTAGCATTTGTTATAAAATGGTTTGGTGGTGCTAAATTCCCTTAACTTTTGCTTGTCTGTAAAACTTTTGATTTCTCCTTTGAACCTGAATGAGAACCTTGCTGGCTAGAGTAATCTTGGTTGTAGTTTTTTCCCTTTCATCACTTTAAATATATCTTGCCACTCTCTTCTGACCTGTAGAGTTTCTGCCAAAAGATCAGTTGTTAACCTTATGGGGATTCCCTTGTATGTTATTTCTTGCTTTTCCCTTGCTGCTTTTAATACTTTTTCTTTGTGTTTAATTTTTGTTAGTTTGATTAATATGTCTTTGTGTATTTCTCTTTGGATTTATACTGTATGAGACTCCCTATGCTGCCTGGACTTGATTGACTATTTTCTTTCCCATGTTGGGGAAGTTGTTGACTGTAATCTCTTCAAATATTTTCTCAGACCTTTTCTTTTTTTCTTCTTCTTCTGGACCACATATAATTCGAATGTTGGTGCACTTAATGTTGTCCCAGAGGTCTCTGAGACTGTCCTCCATTCTTTTCATTCTTTTTTCTTTATTCTGCTCTGTAGCAGTTATTTCCACCATTCTATCTTCCAGCTCACTTATCTGTTCTTCTGTCTCAGTTATTCTGCTATTGATTACTTCTAGTGTATTTTTAGTTTCAGTTATTGGTTTGTTCATTATTGTTTGTTTGGTCTTTACTTCTTCTAGGTCCTTGTTAAATGTTTCTTGTATTTTCTTTATTCTATTTCTGAGATTTTGGATAATCTTTAACTGTCATTATTCTGAATTATTTTTCAGGTAAGTCTGTGAGCTTAGTATGATTTCAAGTACTTTGTTTGCTGATGGGTGGGTTTTGTGTCCCTGTGTTTGTTGTTTTGTGTGAGTCATACAATGCTGGGGGCTGCTGGAAATTGGTTGGGGCCAGGTCTTGAATTTAGATAGAGGTCTCTGTGAGAGCTCTTGGTGATTAATCTCCCATGGGGCCAGGAAATCTCTAGTGGTCTAGCATCATGGACTCGGTGCTCTCACCCAAGAGCCTCAGGCCCAGCTTCTGGTCGAGGGACCAATACACCACAAGTCACTCACTCTGGGTTTAAAGGGGATTAAAAAGAAAAAAAAGACTAACAAAACCCCAGACAAATGGTTAAAAAGTAAAATCAAACAAACAGAAACAGAAACAAGGAAACACGCACACACACAAAAAAAACAACAGAAGCAAATAAATCAAAAAGTGTGAGAACAACCAGATAAACAATAGAACCCAAGAACTAAATCAAACAATTAAAAAAAAACTGACAAAACCACAAAACCAAAAAACAAACCAAAGCAGAGTGACAACTGAAGAATGAAGCAGGAGGTGGAATTTGGGAGCAGGATAGATTATTTTTTCCTCTTTTTGTGAGTGTGTGTGTGTATATGCTTCTGTGTGAGAATTTGTCTGTATTGATTTGCTTCCACCATTTGTCCTAGGGTTCTGTCCATCTTTTTTTTTTTTTTTTTACTTTTTAAAATTTATTTCTTAATAATTATTTTTATTTTAATAAATTTATTTTATTTTATCTTATTTATTTTATTTTATCCCCATTCTTTCTTTCTTTCTTTTTCTCCCTTTTATTTTGAGGTGGAGGACAGAAGGTGGAGGACAGTCTCTTGGTGTTCCAGCCAGGCATCAGGGCTGTTCCACTGGGATAGGAGAGCCAAATTCAGGACACTGGTCAACAAGAGAACTCCCAGCTCCACATAATATCAAATGGCAAAAATCTCACAGAGATCTCCATCTCAACACCAACACCCAGCTTCACTCAATGACAAGCAAGAAACAGTGCTGAACACCTTATGCCAAACAACTAGCAGGAGAGGAACACAGCCCAAACCATTAGAAGAGAGGCTGCCGAGAGAAGGCGGAAGATGGCGGAAGAGTAAGACGCGGAGATCACCTTCCTCCCCACAGATACACCAGAAATACGTCTACACGTGGAACAACTCCTACAGAACACCTACTGAAGGCTGGCAGAAGACCTCAGACCTCCCAAAAGGCAAGAAACTCCCCAGTACCTGGGTAGGGCAAAAGAAAAAACAGAGACAAAAGAATAGGGACGGCACCTGCACCAGTGGGAGGGAGCTGTGAAGCAGGAAAAGTTTCCACACTCTAGGAAGCCCCTTCGCGGGCGGAGACTGCGGGAGGCGGAGGGGGGAGCTTCGAAGCTGCGGAGGAGTGCACAGCAAAGGGTGCGGAGGGCAAAGCGGGGAGATTCCCGCACAGAGGATCGGTGCCGACCGGCACTCACCAGCCCGAGAGGCTTGTCTGCTCACCCGCTGGGGCGGGCGGGGCTGCGAGCTGAGGCCGGAGCGCAGGGAGAGGACTGGGGTTGGCGGCTTGAACATAGCCTGAAGCGGTTAGTGCACCACAACTACCCGGGAGGGAGTCCGGGGAAAAGCCTGCACCTGCAGAAGAGGCAGGAGACTTTTCCTTCCCTCTTTGTTTCCTGGGGCGTGAGGAGAGGGGTTTAAGAACGCTGCTTAAAGGAACTCCAGAGACGGGCGCGAGCCGCGGCTAAAAGCGCGAACCCCAGAGACGGGCGCGAGCCGCGGCTGAAAGCGCGGACCCCAGAGACGGGCGCGAGCCGCGGCTGAAAGCGCGGAATCCAGAGACGGGCGCGAGCCACGGCTGAAAGCGCGGAATCCAGAGACGGGCGGGAGACGTTAAGGCTGCTGCTGCCGCCACCGAGGGGCCTGTGTGCGAGCACAGGTCACTCTCCACACCCCTCCTCCGCGGAGCCTGTGCAGCCCGCCACTGCCGGGTTCCCGGGATCCAGGGACAACTTCCCCGGGAGAGCGCACAGCGCGCCTCAGGCTGGTGCAAAGTCACGCCTGCCTTTGCCACCCTAGGCCCGCCCCGCACTCTGTGCCCCTCCGTCCCCGCCGGCCTGAGTGCACCAGAGCCCCCAATCAGCGGCTCTTTTAACCCCATCCTGTCTGAGCAAAAAACAGACGCCCTCCAGCGATCTACACGCAGTGGCAGGGCCAAATCCAAAGCTTAGCCCTGGGAGCTGTGAGAACAAAGAAGACAAAGGGAAATCTCTCCCAGCAGCCTCAGAAGCAGCGGATTAAAGCTCCACAATCAACTTGATGTACCCTGCATCTGTGGAATACCTGAATAGACAACCAATCATCCCAAATTAAGGAAGTGGACTTTAGGAGCAAGATCTATGATATTTTCCCCTTTCCTCTTTTTGTGAATGTGTATGTGTATGCTTCTGTGTGAGATCTTGTCTGTATAGTCTTGTTTCCACCATTTGTCCTAGGGTTCTATCCGTCCATGTTTTTTTTTAAATTTTTTTTCTTAATAATCAATTTTAATTTTAATAATGTTATTTTACTTTACCTTCATTCATTCTTTCTTTCTTTCTTTCCTTCCTTCCTTCCCTCCTTTAGACAACGAATCATCCCAAATTGAGGAGGTGGTCTCTGACAGCAAGATTTATGATTTTTCCCCCTTTACCTCTTTTAGTGAGGGTGTATGTGTATGCTTCTGTGTAAGATTTTGTCTGTATAGCTTTGCTTCCAACATTTGTCCTAAGGTTCTATCCATCCCTTTTTTTTTTAAATAAGAATTTTTAATTCAATAACTTTATTATACTTTATTTTATTTTTACTCTATCTTCTTTCTTTCTGTCTTTTTTCCTTCCTTCCCTCCTTCTTTCCTTCCTTGCTCCCTCCCTCCCTCCTTTCTTTCCTTCTTGCCTTCTTTCCTTCTTTGCTTCTTTCTTTCTTTCTTTCTTCCTTCCCTCCTTCCTTCCCTCCTTTCCTTCTTTCTTTCCTCATACTTCTACTAATTCCCTCTACTTTTTCTCCCTTTTATTCTGAGCCATGGGGATGAAAGGCTCTTGGTGCTCCAGCCAGGAGTCAGGGCTCTGCCTCTGAGGTAGGAGAGCCAACTTCAGGACACTGGTCCACAAGAGACCTCCCAGCTCCACATAAAATCAAACGGCGAAAATCTCCCAGAGACCTCCATCTTAACACCAGCACCCAGCTTCACTCAACGACAGCAAGCCACAGTGCTGGACAACCTATGTCAAACAACTAGCAAAACAGGAACACAACCCCACCCATTAGCAGAGAGGCTGGCTAAAATCATAATAAGGCCACAGACACCCCAAAACACACCACCAGACGTGAACCTGCCCACTAGAGAGACAAGATCCAGCCTCATCCACCACAACACAGGCACTAGTCCCCTCCACCAGGAAGCCTACACAACCCACTGAACCAACCTTAGCCACTGGAGACGGACATCAAAAACAGCGGGAACTACGAACCTGTAGTCTGCAAAAAGGAGACCCCAAACACAGTAAGATAAGCAAAATGAGAAGACAGAAAAACACACAGCAGATAAAGGAGCAAGATAAAAATGCACCAGACCTAACAAATGAAGAGGAAATAGGCAGTCTACCTGAAAGAGAATTCAGAATAATGATAGTAAGGTTGATCCGAAATCTTGGAGATAGAATGGACAAAAGAATGGACAAAATGCAAGAATCACTTAACAAGGACCTAGAAGAACTAAAGATGAAACAAGCAACAATGAACAACACAATAAATGAAATTAAAAGTACTCTAGATGGGATCAATAGCAGAATAACTGAGGGAGAAGAACGGATAAGTGACCTGGAAGATAAAATAGTGGAAATAACTACTGCAGAGCAGAATAAAGAAAAAAGAATGAAAAGAACTGAGGACAGTCTCAGAGACCTCTGGGACAGCATTAAACACACCAACATTCGAATTATAGGGGTTCCAGAAGAAGAAGAGAAAAAGAAAGGGACTGAGAAAATATTTGAAGAGATTATAGTTGAAAACTTCCCTAATATGGGAAAGGAAATAGTTAATCAAGTCCAGGAAGCACAGAGAGTCACATACAGGATAAATCCAAGGAGAAATACGCCAAGACACATATTAATCAAACTGTCAAAAATTAAATACAAAGAAAGCATATTAAAAGCAGCAAGGGAAAAACAACAAATAACACACAAGGGAATCCCCATAAGGTTAACAGCTGATCTCTCAGCAGAAACCCTACAAGCCAGAAGGGAGTGGCAGGACATACTGAAAGTGATGAAGGAGAAAAACCTGCAGCCAAGACTACTCTACCCAGCAAGGATCTCATTCAGATTTGATGGAGAAATTAAAACCTTTACAGACAAGCAAAAGCTGAGAGAGTTCAGCACCACCAAACCAGCTTTACAACAAATGCTAAAGGATCTTCTCTAGGCAAGAAACACAAGAGAAGGAAAAGACCTATAATAACGAACCCAAAACAATTTAGAAAATGGGAATAGGAACATACATATCGATAATTACCTTAAATGTAAATGGACTAAATGCTCCCACCAAAAGACACAGATTAGCTGAATGGATAAAAAAACAAGACCCTTATATATGCTGTCTACAAGAGACCCACTTCAGACCTAGAGACACATACAGACTGAAAGTAAGGGGATGGAAAAAGATATTCCATGCAAATGGAAGCCAAAAGAAAGCTGGAGTAGCAATTCTCATATCAGACAAAATAGACTTTAAAATAAGGACTATTAAAAGAGACAAAGAAGGACACTACATAATGATCAAGGGATCGATCCAAGAAGAAGATATAACAATTGTAAATATTTATGCACCCAACATAGGAGCACCTCAATACATAAGGCAAATACCAACAGCCATAAAAGGGGAAATCGACAGTAACACATTCATAGTAGGGGACTTAAACATCCCACTTTCACCCATGGACAGATCATCCAAAATGAAAATAAATAAGGAAACACAAGCTTTAAATGATACATTAAACAAGATGGACTTAATTGATATTTATAGGACACTCCATCCAAAAACAACAGAATACACATTTTTCTCAAGTGCTCATGGAACATTCTCCAGGATAGATCATATCTTAGGTCACAAATCGAGCCTTGGTAAATTTAAGAAAATTGAAATTGTATCAAGTATCTTTTCTGACCACAACGCCATGAGACTAGATATCAATTACAGGAAAAGATCTGTAAAAAATACAAACACATGGAGGCTAAACAATACACTACTTAATAATGAAGAGATCACTGAAGAAATCAAAGAGGAAATAAAAAAATACCTAGAAACAAATGACAATGGAGACACAACGACCCAAAACCTGTGGGATGCAGCAAAAGCAGTTCTAAGGGGGAAGTTTATAGCAATACAAGCCCACCTTAAGAAGCAGGAAACATCTCAAATAAACAACCTAACCTTGCACCTCAAGCAATTAGAGAAAGAAGAACAAAAAAACCCCAAAGCTAGCAGAAGGAAAGAAATCATAAAAATCAGATCAGAAATAAATGAAAAAGAAATGAAGGAAACAATAGCAAAGATCAATAAAACTAAAAGCTGGTTCTTTGAGAAGATAAACAAAATAGATAAACCACTAGCCAGACTCATCAAGAAAAAAAGGGAGAAGACTCAAATCAATAGAATTAGAAATGAAAAAGGAGAGGTAACAACTGACACTGCAGAGATAAAAGAGATCATGAGAGATTACTACAAGCAACTCTATGCCAATAAAATGGACAATCTGGAAGAAATGGACAAATTCTTAGAAATGCACAACCTGCCAAGACTGAATCAGGAAGAAATAGAAAATATGAACAGACCAATCACAAGCACTGAAATTGAAACTGTGATTAAAAATCTTCCAACAAAGAAAAGCCCAGGACCAGACGGCTTCACAGGCGAATTCTATCAAACATTTAGAGAAGAGCTAACACCTATCCTTCTCAAACTCTTCCAAAATATAGCAGAGGGAGGACCACTCCCTAACTCCTTCTATGAGGCCACCATCACCTTGATACCAAAACCAGACAAGGATGTCACAAAGAAAGAAAACTACAGGCCAATATCACTGATGAACATAGATGCAAAAATCCTCAACAAAATACTAGCAAACAGAATCCAACAGCACATTAAAAGGATCATACACCATGATCAAGTGGGGTTTATTCCAGGAATGCAAGGATTCTTCAATATACGCAAATCTATCAATGTGATAAACCATATTAACAAATTGAAGGAGAAAAACCATATGATCATCTCAATAGATGCAGAGAAAGCTTTTGACAAAATTCAACACCCATTTATGATAAAAACCCTGCAGAAAGTAGGCATAGAGGGAACTTTCCTCAACATAATAAAGCCCATATATGACAAGCCCACAGCAAACATCATCCTCAATGGTGAAAAACTGAAAGCATTTCCACTAAGATCAGGAACAAGACAAGGTTGCCCACTCTCACCACTATTATTCAACATTGTTTTGGAAGTTTTAGCCACAGCAATCAGAGAAGAAAAGGAAATAAAAGGAATCCAAATTGGAAAAGAAGAGGTAAAGCTGTCACTGTTTGCAGATGACATGATCCTATACATAGAGAACCCTAAAGATGCTACCAGAAAACTACTAGAGCTAATCAATGAATTTGGTAAAGTGGCAGGATACAAAATTAATGCACAGAAATCTCTGGCATTCTTATATACTAATGATGAAAAATCTGAAAGTGAAATCAAGAAAACACTCCCATTTACCATTGCAACAAAAAGAATAAAATATCTAGGAATAAACCTACCTAAGGAGACAAAAGACCTGTATGCAGAAAATTATAAGACACTGATGAAAGAAATTAAAGATGATATAAATAGATGGAGAGATATACCATGTTCTTGGATTGGAAGAATCAACATTGTGAAAATGACTCTACTACCCAAAGCAATCTACAGATTCAATGCAATCCCTATCAAACTACCACTGGCATTTTTCACAGAACTAGAACAAAAATTTTCACAATTTGTATGGAAACACAAAAGACCCCGAATAGCCAAAGCAATCTTGAGAATGAAAGAAGGAACTGGAGGAATCAGGCTCCCTGACTTCAGACTATACTACAAAGCTACAGTCATCAAGACGGTATGGTACTGGCACAAAAACAGAAAGATAGATCAATGGAACAGGATAGAAAGCCCAGAGATAAACCCATGCACATATGGACACCTTATCTTTGATAAAGGTGGCAGTAATGTACAATGGAGAAAGGACAGCCTCTTCAATAAGTGGTGCTGGGAAAACTGGACAGGTACATGTAAAAGTATGAGATTAGATCACTCCCTAACACCATACACAAAAATAAGCTCAAAATGGATTAAAGACCTAAATGTAAGGCCAGAAACTATCAAACTCTTAGAGGAAAACATAGGCAGAACGCTCTATGACATAAATCAAAGCAAGATCCTTTCTGACCCACCTCCTAGAGTAATGGAAATAAAAACAAAAATAAACAAATGGGACCTAATGAAACTTCAAAGCTTTTGCACAGCAAAGGAAACCATAAACAAGACCAAAAGACAACCCTCAGAATGGGAGAAAATATTTGCAAATGAAGCAACTGACAAAGGATTAATCTCCAAAATTTACAAGCAGCTCATGCAGCTCAATAACAAGAAAACAAACAACCCAATCCAAAAATGGGCAGAAGACCTAAATAGACATTTCTCCAAAGAAGATATACAGACTGCCAACAAACACATGAAAGAATGCTCAACATCATTAATCATTAGAGAAATGCAAATCAAAACTACAATGAGATATCATCTCACACCAGTCAGAATGGCCATCATCAAAAAATCTAGAAACAATAAATGCTGGAGAGGGTGTGGAGAAAAGGGAACACTCTTGCACTGCTGGTGGGAATGTGAATTGGTTCAGCCACTATGGAGAACAGTATGGAGGTTCCTTAAAAAACTACAAATAGAACTACCATATGACCCAGCAATCCCACTACTGGGCATATACCCTGAGAAAACCAAAATTCAAAAAGAGTCATGTACCAAAATGTTCATTGAAGCTCTATTTACAATAGCCCGGAGATGGAAACAACCTAAGTGCCCGTCATCGGATGAATGGATAAAGAAGATGTGGCACATATATACAATGGAATATTACTCAGCCATAAAAAGAAACGAAATTGAGCTATTTGTAATGAGGTGGATAGACCTAGAGTCTGTCATACAGAGTGAAGTAAGTCAGAAAGAAAAAGACAAATACCGTATGCTAACACATATATATGGAATTTAAGGAAAAAATGTCATGAAGAACCTAGGGGTAAAGCAGGAATAAAGACGCAGACCTCTTAGAGAACGGACTTGAGGTTATGGGGAGGGGGAAGGGTGAGCTGTGACAGGGCGAGAGAGAGTCATGGGCATATACACAGTAACAAACACAGTAAGGTAGATAGCTAGTGGGAAGCAGCCTCATGGCACAGGGATATTGGCTCGGTGCTTTGTGACAGCCTGGAGGGGTGGGATGGGGAGGGTGGGAGGGAGGGAGATGCAACAGGGAAGACATATGGGAACATATGTTTATGTATGACTGATTCACTTTGTTATAAAGCAGAAACTAACACACCATTGTAAAGCAATTATACCCCAATAAAGATGTTAAAAAAAAAAAGAGAGGCTGCCTAAAATCATAATAAGGCCACAGACACCCCAAAACACACATCCAGACGTGGACCTGCTCACCAGAAAGACAAGATCCAGCATCATCCACCAGAATACAGGCACTACTCCTCTCCACCAGGAAACCTACACAAGCCACTAAACCAAGCTCAGACACTGGGAACAGACAACAAAAACAATGGGACCCACAAACTTGCCACCTGCAGAAAGGAGACCACAAACACAGTAAGATGAGCGAAATGAAAAGACAGAAAGACACACAGCAGATGAAGGAGCAAGGTAAAAACCCACCAGACCTAACAAAGATGAAATAGGCAGTCTACCTGAAAAGGAATTCAGAATAATGATAGTAAAGATGATCCAAAATTTTGGAAATAGAATGGACAAAATGCAAGAAACATTTAACAAGGACCTAGAAGAACTAAAGAGAAAACAAGCAATGATGAACAACACAATAAATGAAATTAAAAATACTCTAGAAGGGATCAATAGCAGAATAACTGAGGCAGAAGAATGGATAAGTGACCTGGAAGATAAAATAGTGGAAATAACTACTGCAGAGCAGAATAAAGAAAAAAGAATGAAAAGAACTGAGGACAGTCTCAGAGACCTCTGGGACAACATCAAATGTGCCAACATTTGAATTATAGGCATCCCAGAAGAAGAAGAGAAAAAGAAATGGACTGAGAAAATAGTTGAAGAGATTATAGTTGAAAACTTCCCTAATATGGGAAAGGAAATAGTTAATCAAGTTCAGGAAGCACAGATAGTCCCATACCAGATAAATCCAAGGAGAAACATGCCAAGACACATATTAATCAAACTATCAAAAATTAAATACAAAAAAAAACATATTAAAAACAACAAGGGCAAAACAACAAATAACACACAAGAGAATCCCCATAAGGTTAACAGCTGATCTCTCAGCAGAAACCCTACAAGCCAGAAGGGAGTGGCAGGACATACTGAAACTGACGAAGGAGAAAAACCTACAAGCAAGATTACTCTACCAAGCAAGGATCTCATTTGATGAGAGAAATTAAAATTTGATGATTTGATTTGATTTGATGGAGAAATTAAAAACTTTACAGACAAGCAAAACCTGAGAGAGCTCAGCACCACCAAACCAGCTTTACAACAAATGCTAAAGGAACTTCTCTACGCAAGAAACACAAGAGAAGGAAAGGACCTACAATATCAAACCCAAAGCAATTAAGAAAATGGGAATAGGAACATACATATTGATAATGACCTTAAATGTAAATGGATTAAATGCTCCTACCAAAAGACAAAGACTGACTGAATGGATACAAAAACAAGACCCATATATATGCTGTCTACAAGAGACCTACTTCAGACCTAGGGACACATACAGACTGAAAGTGAGGAGATGGAAAAAGGTATTCCATGCAAATGGAAATCAGAAGAAATCTGGTTTAAGCAATACTCATATCAGACAAAATAGATGTTAAAATAAAGACTACTACAAGAGACAAAGTAGGACATTACATAATGATCAAGGGATCCATCCAAGAAGAATATATAAAAATTTTAAATATTTATAGACCCAACATAAGAGCACCTCAATACATAAGGCTAGTATTGACAGCCATAAAAGGGGAAATCAACAGTAACTCAATCATAGTAGGGGACTTGAACACCCCACTTTCAACAATGGACAGATCATCCAAAATGAAAATAACGAAGGAAACACAAGCTTTACGTGATACATTCAACAACATGGTCTGAATTGATATTTATAGGACATTCCATCCAAAAACAACAGAATACACATTTTTCTCAACTGCTCATGGAACATTCCACACGATAGATCATATCTTGGGTCACAAATCAAGCCATAAATTTAAGAAAATTGAAATCGTATCAAGTATCTTTTCCAACCACAACACTATGAGACTAGATATCAAATACAGGAAAAGATCTGTAAAAAATACAAACACAGGGAGGCTAAACAATACACTGGTTAATAACGAAGTGATCACTGAAGAAATCAAAGAGCAAATCAAAAAATACTTAGAAACAAATGGCAATGGAGATACGACAACCCAAAACCTATGGGATACAGCAAAAGCACTTCTAAGAGGGAAGTTTATAGCAAAATAATCCTACCTTAAGAAACAGGAAACAACTCAAATAAACAACCTAACCTTGCAATTAGTGAAAGAAGAACAACCCCCCACAATTTAGCAAAAAGAAAGAAATCATAAAGATCAGATCAGAAATAAATGAAAAAGAAATGAAGGAAACAATAGCAAAGATCAATAAAACTAAAATCCAGTTCTTTGAGAAAGTAAACAAAATTGATAAACCATTAGCCAGACTCATCAAGAAAAAAAGGGAGAAAACTCAAATCAATATAATTAGAAATGAAAAGAGAGAAGTAACAACTGACACTGCAATAATACAAAGGATCGTGAGAGATTACTAAAAGCAACTCTATGCCCATAAAATGGACAACCTGGAAGAAATGGACAAATACTTAGAAATGCACAACCTGCCGAGACTGAATCAGAAGAAATAGAAAATTTGAACAGACAATCACAAGCACTGAAATTGAAACTGTGATTAAAAATCTTCCAACAAAAAAAAGCCCATGACCAGATGACTTCACAGGCGAATTCTATCAAGCATTTAGAGAAGAGCTAACACCTATCCTTCTCAAACTCTTCCAAAATATAGCAGAGGGAGGAACACTCCTAAGCTCATTCTACGAGGCAGCCATCACCCAAATAGCAAAACCAGACAAAGATGTCACAAAGAATGAAAACTACAGTCCAATATCACTGTTGAACATAGATGCAAAAATCATCAACAAAATACTAGCAAACAGAATCCAACAGACATTAAAAGCGTCATGCACCATGATCAAAAGGAGTTTAATCCAGGAATGAAAGGATTCTTCAATATACACAAATCAATCAATGTGATAAAACATATTAACAAATTGAAGGAGAAAAACCAAATCATCTCAATAGATGCAGAGAAATCTTTCAACACCCATTTATGATAAAAACTCTGCAGAAAGTAGGCATAGAGGGAACTTCAAAAAAATATTTTTTTGAGGGAACCCTCAAAAAAATAAAGGCCATATATGACAAACCCACAGCCAACATCGTCCTCAATGGTGGAAAACTGAAAGCATTTCCACTAAGATCAGGAGCACGACATGGTTGTCCACTCTCACCACTATTACTCAACACTGTTCTGGAACTTTTAGCCACAGCAATCAGAGAAGAAAAAGAAATAAAAGGAATCCAAATCAGAAAAGAAGTAATGCTGTCACTGTTTGTAGATGACACACTATACATAGAGAATCCTAAAGATGCTACCAGAAAACTACTAGACCTAAACAATGAATTTGGTAAAGTTGCAGGATACAAAATTAATGCACAGAAATCTCTGGCATTCTTATACACTAGTGATGAAAAATCTGAAAATGAAATACAGAAAACCCTCCCATTTATCATTGCATCAAAAAGAATAAAATATCTAGGAATAAATCTACCTAAGGAGACAAAAGACCTTTATGCAGAAAGTTATAAGATACTGGTGAAAGAAATTAAAGATGATACAAATAGATGGAGAGATATACCATGTTCTTGGATTGTAAGAATCAACATTGTGAAAATGACTCTACTACCCAAGGCATTCTGCAGATCCAATGCAATCCCTATCAAAGTACCACTGGCATTTTTCACAGAACTAGAACAAAAAATTTCACAATTTGTAAGAAACACAAAAGATCTGGAATAGCCAAAGCAATCTTGAGCACAAAAAATGGAGCTGGAGGGGCTTCCTTGGTGGCGCAGTGGTTGGGAGTCCGCCTGCCAATGCAGGGGACACGGGTTCATGCCCCGGTCCAGGAGGCTCCCACATGCCGCGGAGTGGCTGGGCCCGTGAGCCATGGCCGCTGGCCTGTGTGTCCGGAGTCTGTGCTCCGCAGCAGGAGAGGCCACAGCAGTGAGAGGCCCGCATACCACAAAAAAAAAAAAAAAAAAAAAAAATGGAGCTGGAGGATTCAGGCTCCCTGGCTTCAGACTATACTACAAAGCTACAGTAATCAAGACAGTATGGTACTGGCATAAAAACAGAAATATAGATTAATGGAACAGGATAGAACGCCCAGAGATAAACCCACCCACATATTGTCACCTTATCTTTGATAAAGGAGGCAAGAATATACAGTGGAGAAAAGACAGCCTCTTTAATAAGTGGTGCTGGGAAAACTGGACAGGTACATGCAAAAGTATGAAATTATAACACTCCCTAACACAATACATAAAAATAAACTCAGCATGGATTAAAGACCTAAATGTTAAGGTCAGACACTATCAAACTCTTAGAGGAAAACATAGGCAGAACACTCTATGACATAAATCACAGCAAGATCCTTTTTGACTCACTTCCTAGAGAAATGAAAATAAAAACAAAAATAAACAAACGGGACCAAATGAAATTTAAAAGCTTTTGCACAGCAAAGGAAACCATAAACAAGACCAAAAGACAGCCCTCAGAATGGCAGAAAGTATTTGCAAATGAAGCAACTGAGAAAGGATTAATCTCCAAAATTTACATGCAGCTAATAACAAAAAAGCAAACAACCCAATCCAAAAATGGGCAGAAGACCTAAATAGACATTACTCCAAGGAAGATATACAGATTGCCAACAAACACATGAAAGAATGCTCAACATCATTAACCACTAGAGAAATGCAAATCAAAACTACATTGAGATATCATCTCACACTAGTCAGAATGGCCATCATCAAAAAATCTAGAAATAATAAATGCTGGAGAGGGTGTGGAGAAAAGGGAACACTCTTGCACTGTTGGTGGGAATGTAAATTGATACAGCCACTGTGGAGAACAGTATGGATTTTCCTTAAAATCTACAAATAGAATTATCATACGACCCAGGAATCCCACTCCTGGGCATATACCCTGAGAAAACCATAATTCAAAAAGAGTCATGTACCAAAATGTTCATTGCAGTTCTATTTACAATAGCCAGGACATGGAAGCAATCTAAGTGTCCATCAGAAGATGAATGGATAAAGAAGATGTGGCACAAATATATACAATGGAATATTACTTAGTCATAAAAATAAACGAAATTGAGTTATTTGTAGTGAGGTGGATGGACCTAGAGTCTGTCATACAGAATGAAGTAACTCAGAAAGAGAAAAACAAATACCATATGCTAACACATATATATGGAAACTAAGAAAAAGAAAAAAAAAGAAAAGATCATGAAGAACATAGGGGTAAGACAGGAATAAAGACAGAGACCTACTAGAGTATGGACTTGAGGATATGGGGAGGGAGAAGGGTAAGCTGTGACAAAGTGAGAGAATGGCATGGGCATATATACAATACCAAACGTAAAATAGATAACTATTGGGAAGTAGCTGCATAGCACAGGAAGATCAGCTAGGTGGTTTGTGACCACCTAGAGGGGTGGGATAGGGTGGGTGGGAGGGAGGGAGACACAAGAGATATGGGAACATATGTATATGTATAACTGATCCACTTTGTTATAAAGCAGAAACTAACAGACCCTTGTAAAGCAATTATACTCCAATAAAGACATTAAAAAGAAAAAGAATGAAGCAAAGAAACAAATCAAACAGACAAAAACAATTAAAAAAGAAAAGAAAAAAAAGTGTGAGTCTTTTTGAATTTTCTATTTTCAAGAATGTCATGACCTCATGGTTTTAACTGCATTTTCTTATTATTAATATAGGTGAACCTATTTCATACGTTAACTGTCCATTTGTAAATTCTCATTTGGTTACCCCCTTTTAACGTTCCTTATTAGTGTCTTGCCTATCTTAACATTTTTTTATTTGTAATTTTTCTTCCTAACTTGTATGGATATTTTATATCTTTCAGGTATAGGCTCTATGCCTGTTCTCTGTGTTGCAAATAATTCCTTTTTATAAGTTATTTGGCACTCTCTTAATAGTATCTTTTAGAGAAAAAAATTAATTTTAATATATTCAAATTTGCCAATACTTAGTAGTGGATTGTTTCCTTTGTCCTGTTTAAGAAACAGCTCACACCCCAAAATAATGAAGATATTATCTTATAGAAAATTTAATGTTTTGCCTGTCATGTATCAATTTTCAATACTCTTGGATTGGCTTTTTGTTAATTGTATGAGAAAAGTAATCAAGCATTTGTTTTTAACTCAGGTGTCTAATTAATAGGATAATCATTTGTCCTAACTCCTCATTACTTTGGTGGAATTATCAAAAAATGTTCTTTCACTGAAAATTGTCATAATATGGAAAATAAAATATATGATCACCCTCCAACTGATCATCCTTTAAGTCATTGATCAACAGTTAGCTTTGTCTTAAATTCAGTTTCCACATATATATGGTTCTGTTCTTGGACTCTCTATTCTATTTAGAGGCATAATTGCCTATTTTTGTACAAATATTAAACTGTTTTAAATTGGCTGTATAGGAAGTCCTATCATGTAATATAATAAATCATTTTTTCCTCTCATTTTTTTCATCTTCAATACAGAGCTCTTCTTTTTCCTTTTCCTTTTCACATACAATTTGTTAATTTGTGTTAATTTTTTAAAAGTTCTGGTTTTAGTTGTTATTCATTGAATCTATAAATGAATTCACATATTCTAATTTGTAAGTAATGTTTATCCACTTATTTAAGTATCCGTCAATCTTTCTAAATAGTACTTTACAGCCAAAGCTTATACATGGTCGCTCCAGTTCCACTGAGACCAAGTCCCATTGTGTAATGCAACCAGCCTAGATGATGGCTATACCCAGTGAGTTGTGCTGTAGCTGAGGAAACGAAGGTCAAATGCTCAGCATCATTTGTAGCAAACAACGAATAAGCCAGTTTTGTTTCTCCAAGGATTAACCAGTTGCATGATAATCATGTTGTGGTCATCTCAACATATTTCATTGTCTACGTGGCTATTAAGAGGACTCAGAGTCAGAGGATGGTTAGGGCTTGCACCAAAGATATGTAGGAGAGCTGGGCTCATGGAGGACTGCTTCTCTCAACCACTGAATTTTGTAAAAGGTCAATCTGACAATCTATCTCTTTTAGTAGAATATAGTTAGGTACATCTAATGTTACCAAAGATATAATTGAGTTTATATCTGCTATCTTAATTTGACACAACTTTTCACATTTACTACTTATTTCCTTCTCTCTTGTCTTTTTACAAATTAACCAAATTTGAATCTCCCTTTTCTCTATTGATCTTTTAATTATACATTTTAGAACTATTTACAGAAGTTATCCTGGAGATAAATCTTTGATTCATTTCAGTCAATTAAAAATTATTATTTTTGCCACTTCCTTGATGCTTCTAGATATTTAGAAATTCTTCTCTATTTGCCTCCTCCAAATAATCTTGTTATTGTTGCCATGCATTTTATTTTTTACTTTTTTTACTGAATTATAGTTGGTTTACAATATGATAATAGTTTCAGGTGGACAACATAGTGATTCAATATTTTTATAGATTATACTCCATTTAAAGTATTATAAAGCAATGGCTGTATTTCCCTGTGCTGTACAATATATTCTTGTTGCTTATTTATTCTATACATAGTAAATTGTGACCCTTAATCCCATACCCCTATCTCATGCCTCCGTCCTTCCCTCTTCCCATGGGTAATCAGTATTTTGTTCTCTGTATCTGTGAGTCTGTTTCTGTTTTGTAATACACATCTGTTTATTTTATTTTTTAGATTCCACATATAAGTGAGGCCATAAAAGATTTGTCTTTCTCTGAGTTATTTCACTGAGCAAAATACTCTCTAGGTGCATCCACATTGCTGCAAATGGTAGAATTTTATTCTTTTTATGGCTGAGTAATATTTCACTGCATAAATATACCACATCTTCTTTACCCATTCATCTGTTGATAGACACTTAGATTGCTTCCATATCTTGCCTATTGTAAATTTGTAAATAATGATACTATGAACTTTGTGGTACATATATGTTTTCAAACTAGTATTTTCACTTTCTTTGAATATATAACCAGCAGTGGAATTGCTGGATCACATGGTCATTCTATTTTTAGTTTTTTGAGGAACCTCCCTACTGTTTTCCATAGTGGCTGCACCAATTTACAATACCATCAATAGTGCACTAGTGTTCCTTTTTCTCCAGATCTTTGCCAACATTTGTTATTTGTAGACATTTTGATGATAGCCATTTGACAGGTATGAGGTGATATCTCATTGTGGTTTTGTTTTGTATCTCTCTGATGATTAGCGATGTTGAGCATTTTTTCCTTGTCTGTTAGCCATCTGTATATTTTATTTATTTTGCATTCCATGCATTAGTTTGTATAATGAACAGTGCTATGTATTCGTTTATGTTTTAACACTCCTAACAAATTGTAGTTTTGTACTGTTAATGGTCATGTAATTTAAATTTTTTATTTAGGTGAAAGTGACATGACATAAAATAATCCTCTTTAAAGTAATCAACTCAGTAACAGTTACTGCATTCTAGTTCCCAAATATTTTCATCACCCCAAAGAAACCCTGTACCCATTGAACAATCACTTCTCCTTCTGCCCTCCTCCTTCCTGTGGCAAACACTACTAGGAAATTCTGCCTCTATGAATTTACATATTTTGAATATTTTATATGAGAAATAATATAATTTGTGGGGCATTATATCTGGCTTCTCCACTTAGCATAATGTTTTCAAGGTTCATCCACATTTTATCATGTGTCAGTACTTCATTCATTTTTATGGCTGAATAATATTCCATTGTATAGATATACCACATTTTATTTATTTATTCATCTGTTGATGGACATTTGGGTTGTTTTCATCTTTTGGCTGTTTGTTGCCACTATGGACATTTTTGTAATGTATTTGTTTTAGTATCTTCCTCAATTCTTTTGGGAATATATCTAGAACTGGACTTGCTGAGTCATATGACAATTCTCTTTTTAACCTTTTGAGAAGCTGCAAATTTTTTCCATACTGACTGAATCATTTTACAATCTCACAAGTAAGGTACAATGGTTCCAATTTCTGTACGTCTTTGCCAACAAAGATGTGCATTTTCCATTTTTTTTAAATTATAGCCATTTTAGAGAGTGTGAAATAGGTCCTCACTCTAGTTTTGATTTGCATTTCCCTAATGACAATAATGTTCAGCATCTTTCCATATGCTTGTTGGCTATTTGCATATCTTCTTTGGAAAAATATCTATTCAAGAACTTTGCCTATTTTAAAATTATATTGTTTGTATTTTCATGTTTGAATTGATATTCACTTTAATTTACTCATTAATCTTTCTCTTATCCTTTATTTTTCCTTACATTTGCATATTTTTATCTGGAATTGCCTTACTCTTCGTCTGAGGAAGTTTCTTTAATATTTCTTTTTTTTTCTTTTTGTTCAACCAAGAGGCTTTTATTACCAGGCACCACTGGCTGGCCTGGGACACCTGGAGACAAATGAGCCTTGTTCCCTTCTCTCTGTTCATCAGAGCAAGGTATCTGTGATCCATTTTAAAGGTGAGAGAAGCAGTAGGAGAGATGAGAATGGACTTGTAGGAACAGAAGTGGGATCCATTTCTTTTTTTTTTTTAATTCAGGATTTCTGATGGAAAATTTCCTCAATCATTTTATGAAAGAGTCTTCTTGTTTTATTGAAATATAATCAATATACATTATTATGTTAGTTTTAGATTACTACATAGTGATTTACATACTTTACAAAATGATCACTATGATAAAGCTAGTAATCATCTGTCTTTGTATAATATGCCAAGTTATCATAATATTATTGACCACATTTTTAGGCAGTGTGTTACATCCCCATGGCTTACTTATTTTATAACTGGAAGTTTGTACTTCCTAATCATCTTCATCTATTTCACCCAACATTCCACGCCCTCCCCTCTGGTAAGAACCCATTTGTTCTCTGTATCTATGAGACTGTTTTTTGATTTGCTTTGTTTGTTTTGTTTTTTTGAGTCCACGTATAAGCGAGGTCATACAGTTTTTGTCATTCTCTGACTTATTTCATTTAGCATGATACTCTCTAGATCCATCCATGTTGTCACAAATAGCAAATTTCATTTTTTTTATGGCTGAGTAATATTACATTATGGATATATACATACATGAAAAACAACTTCTTTATTTTTATTTTTTTAACATGTTTATTGGGGTATAATTTCTTTACAATGGTGTGTTAGTTTCTGCTTTAAAACAAAGTGAATCAGTTATACATATACATATATTCCCATATCTCTTCCGTCTTGTGTCTCCCTCCCTCCCACCCTCCCTATCCCACCCCTCCAGGTGGTCAAAAAGCACCTAGCCGATATCCCTGTGCCATGCGGCTGCTTCCCACTAGCTATCTACCTTACGTTTGTTAGTGTGTACATGTCCGTGACTCTCTCTCACCCTGTCACAGCTCACTCTTCCCCCTCCCCATATCCTCAAGTCCGTTCTCCAGTAGGTCTGTGTCTTTATTCCTGTCTTACCCCTAGGTTCCTCATGACATTTTTTTTCTTCTTAAATTCCATATATATGTGTTGGCATATGGTATTTGTCTTTTTCTTTCTGACTTACTTCACTCTGTATGACAGACACTAGGGCTATCCACCTCATTACAAATAGCTCAATTTCGTTTCTTTTTATGGCTGAGTAATATTCCATTGTATATATGTGACACATCTTTATCCATTCATCTGATGATGGGCACTTAGGTTGTTTCCATCTCCGGGCTATTGTAAATAGAGCTGCAATGAACATTTTTGTACATGACTCTTTGAATTTTGGTTTTCTCAGGGTATATGCCCAGTAGTGGGATTCCTGGGTCATATGGTAGTTCTGTTTGTAGTTTTTAAGGAACCTCCATACTGTTCTCCATAGTGGCTGAAGCAGTTCACATTCCCACCAACAGTGCAAGAGTGTTCCGTTTTCTCCACACCCTCTCCAGCATTTATTGTTTCCAGATTTTTGGATGATGGCCATTCCGACTGGTGTGAGATGATATCTCATTGTAGTTTTGATTTGCATTTCTCTAATGATTAATGATGTTGAGTATTCTTTCATGTGTTTGTTGGAAGTCTGTATATCTTCTTTGGAGAAATGTCTATTTAGGTCTTCTGCCCATTTTTGGATTGGATTGTTTGATTTTTTGTTATTGAGCTGCATGAGCTGCTTGTAAATTTTGGAGATTAATCTTTTGTCAGTTGCTTCATTTGCAAATATTTTCTCCCATTCTGAGGGTTGTCTTTTGATCTTGTTTATGGTTTCCTTTGCTGTGCAAAAGCTTTGAAGTTTCATTAGGTCCCATTTGTTTATTTTTGTTTTTATTTCCATTACTCTAGGAGGTGGGTCAGAAAGGATCTTGCTGTGATTTATGTCATAGAGTGTTCTGCCTATGTTTTCCTCTAAGAGTTAGATAGTTTCTGGCCTTACATTTAGGTCTTTAATCCATTTTGAGCTTATTTTTATGTATGGTGTTAGGGAGTGATCTAATCTCACACTTTTACATGTATCTGTCCATTTTCCCCAGCACCACTTATTGAAGAGGCTGTCCTTTCTCCACTGTACATTCCGACCACCTTTATCAAAAATAAGGTGTCCATATGTGCGTGGGTTTATCTCTGGGCTTTCTATCCTGTTCCATTGACCTATCTTTCTGTTTTTGTGCCAGTACCATACTGTCTTGATGACTGTAGCTTTGTAGTATAGTCTGAAGTCAGGGAGCCTGATTCCTCCAGCTCCGTTTTTTGTTCTCAATTGCTTTGGCTATTCGAGGTCTTTTGTGTTTCCATACAAGTTTTGAAATTTTTTGTTCTAGTTCTGTGAAAAATGGCAGTGGTAGTTTGATAGGGATTGCATTGAATATATAGATTGCTTTGGGTAGCAGAGTCATTTTCACGATGTTGATTCTTCCAATCCAAGAACATGGTATATCTCTCCATCTGTTTGTATCATCTTTAATTTCTTTCATCAGTGTCTTATAATTTTCTGCATACAGGTCTTTTGTCTCCTTAGGTAGGTTTATTCCTAGATATTTTATTCTTTTTTTGCAATGGTAAATGGGAGTGTTTTCTTGATTTCACTTTCAGATTTTTCATCATTAGTATATAGGAATACCAGAGATTTCTGTACATTAATTTTGTATCCTGCTATTTTACCAAATTCATTGATTAGCTCTAGTAGTTTTCTGGTAGCATCTTTAGGATACTCTATGTATAGTATCATGTCATCTGCAAACAGTGACAGCTTTATTTCTTCTTTTCCGATTTGGATTCCTTTTATTTCCTTTTCTTCTCTGATTGCTGTGGCTAAAACTTCCAAAACTATGTTGAATAAGAGTGGTGAGAGTGGGCAACCTTGTCTTGTTCCTGATCTTAGTGGAAATGCTTTCAGTTTTTCACCATTGAGGATGATGTTTGCTGTGGGCTTGTCATATATGGGCTTTATTATGTTAAGGAAAGTTCCCTCTATGCCTACTTTCTGCAGGGTTTTTATCATAAATGGGTGTTGAATTTTGTCAAAAGCTTTCTCTGCATCTATTGAGATGATCATATGGTTTTTCTCCTTCAATTTGTTAATATGGTTTATCACATTGATAGATTTGTGTATATTGAAGAATCCTTGCATTCCTGGAATAAACCTCACTTGATCATGGTGTATGATCCTTTTAATGTGCTGTTGGATTCTGTTTGCTAGTATTTTGTTAAGGATTTTTGCATCTATGTTCATCAGTGATATTGGCCTGTAGTTTTCTTTCTTTGTGACATCCTTGTCTGGTTTTGGTATCAAGGTGATGGTGGCCTCGTAGAAGGAATTTGGGAGTGTTCCTCCCTTTGCTATATTTTGGAAGAGTTTGAGAAGGATAAGTGTTAGCTCTTCTCTAAATGTTTGGTAGAATTCACCTGTGAAGCCATCTGGTCCTGGGCTTTTGTTTGTTGGAAGATTTTTAATCACAGTTTCAATTTCAGTGCTTGTGATTGGTCTGTTCATATTTTCTATTTCTTCCTGATTCGGTCATGGCAGGTTGTGCCTTTCTAAGAATTTTTCCAATTATTCCAGGTTGTCCATTTTATTGGCATAGAGTTTCTTGTAGTAATCTCTCATGATCTTTTATATTTCTGCAGTGTCAGTTGTTACTTCTCCTCTTTCATTACTAATTCTATTGATTTGAGTCTTTGCCCTTTTTTTCTTGATGCGTCTGGCTACTTGTTTATCAATTTTGTTTGTCTTCTCAAAGAACCAGCTTCTAGTTTTATTGATCTTTGTTATTGTTTCCTTCATTTCTTTTTCATTTATTTCTGATCTGATTTTTATGATTTCTTTCCTTCTGCTAGCTTTGGGGTATTTTTGTTCTTCTTTGTCCAATTGCTTGAGGTGCAATGTTAGGTTGTTTATTTGAGATGTTTCCTGCTTCTTAAGGTGGGCTTGTATTGCTATAAACTTCCCCCTTAGAACTGCTTTTTCTGCATCCCATAGGTTTTGGGTCATTGTGTCTCCATTATCATTTGGTTCTAGGTATTTTTTGATTTCCTCTTTGATTTCTTCAGTGATCACTTCATTATTAAGTAGTGTATTTTTTAGCCTCCATGTGTTTGTAGTTTTTACAGATCTTTTCCTTTAATTGATATCTAGTCTTATGGCATTGTGGTCGGAAAAGATACTTGATACAATTTCAATTTTCTTAAATTTACCAAGGCTTGATTTGTGACCCAAGATATGATCTATCCTGGAGAATGTTCCATGAGCACTTGAGAAAAATATGTATTCTGTTGTTTTTGGATGGAGTGTCCTATAAATATCAATTAAGTCCATCTTGTTCAATGTATCATTTAAAGGTTGTGTTTCCTTATTTATTTTCATTTTGGATGATCTGTCCATGGGTGAATGTGGTGTTTTAAAGTCCCCTGCTATGAATGTGTTACTGTCAATTTCCCCTTTTATGGCTGTTATTATTTGCCTTATGTATTGAGGTGCTCCTATATTGGGTGCATAAATATTTACAATTGTTATATCTTCTTCTTCGATGAATCCCTTGATCATTATGTAGTGTCCTTCTTTGTCTCTTCTAATAGTCCTTATTTTAAAGTTTATTTTGTCTGATATGAGAATTGCTACTCCAGCTTTCTTTTGGTTTCCATTTGCATGGAATATCTTTTTCCATCCCCTTACTTTCAGTCTGTATGTGTCTCTAGGTCTGAAGTGGGTCTCTTGTAGACAGCATATATAAAGGTCTTGTTTTTGTATCCATTCAGCCAATCTGGGTCTTTTGGTGGGAGCATTTAGTCCATTTACATTTAAGGTAATTATTGATAGGTATGTTCCTATTCCCATTTTCTAAATTGTTTTGCGTTCATTATTATAGGTCTTTTCCTTCTCTTGTGTTTCTTGTCTAGAGAAGTTCCTTTAGTATTTGTTGTAAAGCTGGTTTGGTGGTGCTGAGCTCTCTCAGGTTTTGCTTGTCTGTAAAGGTTTTAATTTCTCCATCAAATCTGAATGAGATCCTTGCTGGGTAGAATAGTCTTGGTTGCAGGTTTTTCTCCTTCATCACTTTCTGTATGCCCTGCCACTCCCTTCTGGCTTGTAGGGTTTATGCTGAGAGATCAGCTGTTAACCTTATGGGGATTCCCTTGTGTGTTATTTGTTGTTTTTCCCTTGCTGCTTTTAATATGCTTTCTTTGTATTTAATTTTTGACAGTTTGATTAATATGTGTCTTGGCGTATTTCTCCTTGGATTTATCCTGTATGGGACTTTCTGTGCTTCCTGGACTTGATTAACTATTTCCTTTCCCATATTAGGGAAGTTTTCAACTATAATCTCTTCAAATATTTTCTCAGTCCCTTTTTTTTCTCTTCTTCTTCTGGAACCCCTATAATTCGAATGTTGGGGCGTTTAATGTTGTCCCAGAGGTCTCTGAGACTGTCCTCAGTTCTTTTCATTCTTTTTTCTTTATTCTGCTCTGCAGTAGTTATTTCCACTATTTTATCTTCCAGGTCTCTTATCCATTCTTCTGCCTCAGTTATTCTGCTATTGATCCCATCTAGAGTACTTTTAATTTCATTTATTGTGTTGTTCATCATTGCTTGTTTCATCTTTATTTCTTCTAGGCCTTTGTTAACTGTTTCTTGCATTTTGTCCATTATATTTCCAAGATTTTGGATCATCCTTACTATCATTATTCTGAATTCTTTTTCAGGTAGACTGCCAATTTCTTCTTCATTTGTGAGGTCTGGGGCATTTTTATATTGCTCCTTTTTCTGCTGTGTGTTTTTCTGTCTTCTCATTTTGCTTATCTTACTGTGTTTGGGGTCTCCTTTTTGCAGGCTGCAGGTTCGTAGTTCCCGCTGATTTTGATTCTGTCTCCAGTGGCTAAGGTTGGTTCAGTGGGTTGTGTAGGCTTCCTGGTGGAGGGGACTACTGTCTGTGTTGTGGTGGATGAGTCTGGATCTTGTCTCTCTAGTGGGCAGGTTCACATCTGGTGGTGTGTTTTGGGGTGTCTGTGGCATTATTATGATTTTAGGCAGCCTCTCTGCTAATGAGTGGGGTTGTGTTCCTGTTTTGCTAGTTGTTTGGCATAGGTTGTCCAGCACTGTAGCTTGCTGTTCGTTGAGTGAAGCTGGATGCTGGTGTTAAGTTGGAGGTCTCTGGGAGATTTTCGCTGTTTGATATTATGTGGAGCTGGGAGGTCTCTTGTTGACCAGTGTCCTGAAGTTGGCTCTCCTACCTCAGAGGCAGAGCCCTGACTCCTGGCTGGAGCACCAAGAGCCTTTCATCCCCACGGCTCAGAATAAAAGGGAGAAAAATTAGAGACCATTAGTAGAAGTATGAAGAAAGAAAGGAAGGAAGGAAGGAAGGAAGAAAGAAAGAAAGAAAGAAAGAAGCAAAGAAGGAAAGAAGGCAAGAAGGAAAGAAATGAGGGAGGGAGGAAGGAAGGAAGGAGGGAATGAAGGAAAAAAGACAGAAAGAAAGAAGATACAGTGAAATAAAATAAAGTATAATAAAGTTATTGAATTAAAAAATTATTTAGAAAAAAAAAGGGACAGATAGAACCTTAGGACAAATGTTGGAAGCAAAGTTATACAGAGAAAATCTTACACAGAAGCATACACATACACCCTCACAAAAAGAGGTAAAGGGGAAAAAATCATAAATCTTGCTCTCAGAGACCACCTCCTCAATTTGGGATGATTCGTTGTCTAAAGGAGGGAAGGAAGGAAGGAAGGAAGGAAAGAAAGAAAGAAAGAAAGAAAGAAAGAAAGAAAGAAAGAAAGAAAGAAAGAAAGAAAGAAAGAAAGAAAGAAAGAAAGAAAGAAGGTAAAGTATAATAAAGTTAATAAAATTAATTATTAAGAAAAAAAACATGGACGGATAGAACCCTAGGACAAATGGTGGAAGGAAAACTATACAGACAAGATCTCACACAGAAGCATACACATACACATTCGCAAAAAGAGGAAAAGGGGGAAAAATCATAGATATTGCTCTTGAAGCCCACCTCCTCAATTTGGGATGACTCATTGTCTATTCATGTATTCCACAGATGCAGGGTACATCAAGTTGATTGTGGAGCTTTAATCCGCTGTTTCTGAGGCTGCTGGGAGAGATTTCCCTTTCTCTTCTTTGTTCTCACAGCTCACAAGGGCTCAGCTTTGGATCTGGCACTGCCTCTGTGTGTAGGTCGCTGGAGGGCGTCTGTTTTTTGCTCAGACAGGACGGGGTTAAAGGAGCCACTGATTCGGGGGCTCTGGCGCACTCAATCGGGGTGGGAGGGAGGGGCACTGCGTGCGGGGCGGGCCTGCGGTGGCAGAGGCCAACGTGATGTTGCACCAGCCTGAGGTCCGCCGTGTGTTCTCCCGGGGAAGTTGTCCTTGGGTCCCGGGAACCTGGCAGTGGCGAGCTGCACAGTCTCCGCGGAAGAGGGGTGTGGATAGTGACCTGTGCTCGCAGACAGGCCCCTTGGTGGCGGCAGCAGCAGCCTTAGCGTCTCCCGCCCGTCCCTGGGGTCCGTGCTTTTAGCCGTGGCTCGCGCCCATCTCTGGGGTTCGCGCTTTTAGCCGCGGCTTGTGCCCGTCTCTGGGTTTCATGCTTTTAGCCGTGGCTCGCGCCCATCTCTGGAGTTCCTTTAAGCAGCGCTTTTAAACCCCTCTCCTCACGCACCAGGAAACAAAGAGGGAAGAAAAAGTCTCTTGCCTCTTTGGCAGGTGCAGACTTTTCTCCGGAATCCCTCCCGGCTAGCCCTGGTGCACTAACCCCTTCAGGCTATGTTCAAGCCGCCAGCAATCCTCTCCCTGTGCTCCAACCGAAACCAAAACCCGAACCTCAGCTCACAGCCCCGCCCGCCCCGGCGGGTGAGCAGACAAGCCTCTCTGGCTGGTGAGTGCCGGTCGGCACCGATCCTCTGTGCGGGAATCTCCCCGCTTTGCCCACCACACCCCTGTTGCTGTGCACTCCTCCACGGCTCCGAAACTCCCCCCTCTGCCTCCCGCAGTCTCTGCCCACAAAGGGTCTTCCTAGTGTGTGGAAACTTTTCCTCCATCACAGCTCCCTCCCACTGGTGCAGGTGCCGTCCCTATTCTTTTGTCTCTGTTTTTTCTTTCTTTTTTTTTTTTTGCCCTACGCAGGTACGTGGGGAGTTTCTTGCCTTTTGGGAGGTCTGAGGTCTTCTGCCAGCCTTCAGTAAGTGTTCTGTAGTAGTTGTTCCACGTGTAGATGTATTTCTGGTGTATCTGTGGGGAGGAAGGTGATCTCCGTGTCTTACTCTTCTGCCATCTTCTAGGTCCCCCCCTCCAACTTCTTTATTGATGGACAATTAGGTTGCTTCTCTGTCTTAGCTATTGTAAATAATACTGCAATAAACATTGGGGCACATATATCTTTCAAATTAGTGTTTTCATTTTTTGGGGTAAATACCCAGTAGTAAAATTGCTAGATTGTATAGTAGTTCATTTTTAGTTTTTCGAGGAAACTCCCTACTGTTTTCCATAGTGGCTACACCAATTTACAATTCCACTAACAATGCATGAGTTCTCTTTTCTCCACAACCTCTCCAACACTTGTTATTTGTTGTCTTTTTGATTATAGTCATTCTGAAAAGTGAGAGGTGATATCTCATTGTAGCATTTCACTTAAGATTAGTGATGTTGAACATCTTTGTATGTCCCTGTTGGCTATCTGTATGTGTTCTTTGGGAAAATATCTACTGAGGTTATGTGAACATGATTTTATTTCACCTTTGCTTTTTTTTTAACCAGGATATTTTTACTGGGATAGAAATCCAAGTTAGCTTTTTTTTTTCTTTCAAGCTTTTAAGGACTCTTTCATTCATTCTTTCTTTTTCTTTCCTTTTTGTCTCTTATAAAGTCAGTTGTCAGTCTTATTGTTGTCTTTTTATGCTAATGTGTTCTTTTCTCCCTAAGAAAACTTTTAAGATCGTCTCTTTGTCTTTTAGCCCTTTATGGCCTACTTAGGTGGTTTTCCCATGTAATTATCTTGCTTGGTTTTCATTGAGATTCTTAATTAAATCCACGGTTTGGTATTTTTAATCATTTTTGAAAAAAAATATTGGCCAATATCTTTTCAAATATTCTGCTCATTCTCTTTCTCCTCTCCTTCTGAGAAGCCAATTCTCATGTTAGAACATTTGAGTGCATTCCACAACCTTTCTGAATTTGTGTTATTTTCTTCCTCTCTTTGGATTGATTCACCTTTAGTATTTTCTATTTATCTGTCTAATTTTGTCTTCTGCTGTGTCAAAGTTTCTGTAAATCCATGTACTAAACTCATTAATATCTTATGATAGATTCCCATTTGCTGCTGAAATCTACCATCTTTTCATTTATTCTGACCATTTTATCCTCTACATATGAATAAATTAGTCATAGTAACTTTAATGCTAACTCTTATATCTGGATTATCTGTAAGTCTATATTTATTGCATATTTTTTCCTGATTATTGGTAGTGTGGTTTTTGTATAACTAGTAATTTTTATTATATTCTGAATTATATATATGTGAGATATATATATATATATATATATATATATATATATATATATATCTCACCCTTTCTTCTGTTAGGTATATAGGGTGGGATACTGATCACCTAAATCCATTAGAATCTAAGCTTCTCAAGGACAGATTGCAATTTATTAATCCTTAATAAACCTTAATAAAGGTTATTTATCCTTAATAATCCTTAATAAACCTTTTATTTGCCCTCATTCTAACTGCATTATTCTCAAGGCTTTCACTTGAATATCTGACACATCTTTTCTTCCTCAGTACTGAAAAAAATATGAGGTATTAAGACCTAAAGAGTTTTCTTCTAGCAACATTGAGCCTTTGACGAAAACAACTTGAAGGTTTGGCACAAATTTTGAGACTGACAATTATTTTGTATGTGTTTTCTTACATTCCAGTTTGTCCTGCCAGCCTTGATTAAATATCAAAATCTTTCCTGCTATCTCTGCCCCTAGCAACAGTCTTCTTCAAGGGCTAAAGCCCACATCCTTGACCTCTATAAGTGCCTAGAGTCAATTAATTTTCCCAGGTGAGAGGTGATTGTATATCCTCAATTTTAATTTATATCTTGCTCTACAAATTCATCTCTTTCATGTGTTGATTTCTGTGCTTCTCTACCTCGTTGATATTTTTGCTCAAAGCACTGTGAAACTGCATATCTCACTCTGCCTTTGAGATATTTTTAGACTGTTTTTTTAAATTGGGGTTTTTAATTGATATATATGTATACATGTACATATACATATATCAACAGATATACATGGATGAGATACATATATATAATGTGTATATATACACACACACACTCCATAAGTGCACACCTCAGTGAAGTTTTACATATGTATATGCTTTTAAAATCACAAAATGGATCAATACTTAGAACATGTCCAAGACTCCAGAACTTATGTATTTTCTGATTTAATATTCTCAGAACACAACATGAACTTAGATGTTTATGTCCCTTCCCATTAAATTCCCTCAGAACCCAAGATCCTAATTCACCTTTCCATTTTTTTTTTTAATTTTTATTTATTTATTTTTATTTTTGGCTGTGTTGGGTCTTCGTTTCTGTGCGAGGGCTTTCTCTCGTTGCGGCGAGCGGGGGCCACTCTTCATCGCAGTGCGCGGGCCTTTCACTGTCGCGGCCTCTCTTGTTGCGGGGCACAGGCTCCAGACACGCAGGCTCAGTAGTTGTGGCTCATGGGCCTAGTTGCTCTGTGGCATGTGGGATCTTCCCAGACCAGGGTTCGAACCCTTGTCCCCTGCATTGGCAGGCAGACTCTCAACCACTGCGCCACCAGGGAAGCCCTCACCTTTCCATTTTATAAACCATAGGCAATCACTATTTTGATATATATTTGTTTTGACTATTCTTAAAGTTAACATCAATAAAATAATATGTACACATTAATTTTTCATTTTATCAAGCTAATGTACATTTTATAAAATATAATGTATACAGTGTAATATACTATATATTATATTGTATGAGTAGACATTAATTTATACTCCTTTTGACAGACATTAGGTTGTTTCTAATTTTAGACTGTTATGAATAAAGTTTCTCTGACCATCCTTATATATGACATTAGTGGACATACGTTCTTGTTTCTCATGAGGATATACTTATGAGTGGAGTTTCTAGATCATAAGATAAGCATGTTTGGGTTTAGTATATACTGCAAAACAGTTTTTCAAAGTGGTTGCCCCAGTTTATATTCCCACCAGCAATTCCATGTATTTATATCCTCACCAATACTTGAGAGTTTTAATCTTTAAAAACGTTGGTCATTCCAACAGGTGTGTTGTCATATATCATGATGTCTAATGATGTTGAGTACCTTTTCAAATGCTCATTAGTCATTTTGGTTTTCTGTTTCTTCAGTGCTTGTTTAAGAATTGTGCCTATTTTAAAAAATTGGGTTGTATTTTACTGGCCAGGAGAAACTTTTAAAAATTTATTCTGGTAATAAATCCTTGGATATCTTCTCCCAGTAAGTGACTTGTCTTTTTAAAGTCGTAATGGCATCATTTGATGGACATAGACGTTCTTAATTTCATAAAATTTTAATTTATCAATGTTTTCCTCTTATGGTTAATGTATTTATTTTTGTCCAATTTTAAAAAAAACACTTAAACATTCTTATAAATTCTTTGTTGTGTTTGTTTTGCCTTTCACATTCTTTTTTATAACCCATGTCATATAAGTATAATTATTTTGCCTACTGTCCAGCCTAATTATTCAGCTTTTTTTTTTTTTAGAAATCAGCTTATTTAAGGACTCATAAGTATCCAGTTTTGTCACTCTGAGCCTTTACAATCTCCCTTCCTCACTTTGATAATTTCCTCATTCTCCACCTGGACCAAGCCCTGACTCTTAGATCATGTCCAGAATTGGCAAATTCACAGAGGGAGGGGGAAAATTGCTTCTAATCATTAGGAAACATCTGGGTTGTTTTCCCTTCTCTGGAATTTCTACTGAACTTCAAAAAAAATAAAGATTACTATAAAATGGAGAAAATAAATATCATGTCTTCTGTTTCTAGCAAACCTTTAGACTAAGTATCATTAAAAAGTTTTTTTCTGAATTAATCACCAAGAAAACTGTTAATATTAGATAGATTATAAATAGACGAATAACTGAATAAATACATATATATTGAATTAAATTTGTGGTTGAGGTAGAAGGTAGAATGTAGGTGAAATCCTTTGGAACCAAAATTGCTTGAAGACATTAGATAGCAAACACCCCCCCCCCACACACACACATAAAGAGTAGGATAAAGTAAATAATTACATAACCATCCAAATTAATAATAAATTATGTATATTTTCTTAATGATACCAGATCACTAAGAGAGTTAAAAAGCAAACTGCCAAATTAGAGAAGATATAAGACAAAGGCTTCATATCCAGACTATATTAAAATATATAATAGAGTGAACCATTAATCCAAAGTTATTCTTTGAAAACAATAATCAATTTAATAACCTCCTGGGAAGATTGATCAATAAAAATAGAAAAGGCACATTACAACTATGCTAGAAGAAAATGAAATATATAGATATATCCTACTGACTATGAAAAAAGGTATGCACTGAATTTATAGCCAATACATTATAAAATTCAGGTGAAATATATAATTCTTGCAAAATTACAATTTCTGAACCCCAGACGACCTCTTAGACTTTCACCTGCTCCCAAATACCGCAAAGCCCTTTGAAGACCTTAATCCTGATGATTCTACTTCTTCTCTTGTGAGTTATTAATATCCAGTTTTTTAAAATTCTAACAGTTTCAAACTTTTCATTTTGGAATGATTTTACAAGAAAGTCTCCTGAGTGACTCAAAGAGCTTCTCAATCACAATTGTTAGAATTTTCATGTATTTACCCATTCTCCATTTTTGAAGCATTTGTGAGTGTGTTGCAGACATAATGCCTAATTATACCTTAGACATTCAGTGTGAATTCAATAAAAAAATAATCACAGTACAACCATCAAAATCCTAAAATTGAAATTAATGCAATAATGCCATATATACACACACTTTATTCATATTTATTATTGTTGCACTAATGCCCTTTATAGGTTCAATATTCAATGCTGAATCACTTGCTTCATTCAGTAGTATTGTTTCTCCAGTCCCCCCAGTACAGAGAAATTGCTTGGTCTTTTTTTATCTTCATGACTGGAACATTTTTTAAAAGAACAGGCCAACTGCCTTGTCAAATGTCTCTCAGTTTGAATCTGATTTTTCCCTAAGTTTATGTAACATTGGAAAGTTGTACAACTATGACAGGAGTACTACAGTGTATCCTATAAATAGGTACATGATGTCAATCCATACCATTAGTGGAGATGATAAATTTTACCACTAGATTAATTAGCGTCTGCCAGTTTTCTCCAATATAAATTTAATGAATAAGTATTTCAAATTTATTAATTAATATTATGCTATATCTTACTCTTTATTTATCCTCTGTTTAGCTGTATCTAATCTATGTAACCACTCTTTGAGATTTTATTTCAATTATATCTATCATCCCTAGAAGTCATATTTTTATTTATTCATTTATTTATTTGGCTGCAATGGGTCTTAGTTGAGGCATGTGGGATCTTTTGCTGTGGTATGCAGGCTTCTCTTTAGTTGTGGTGTGTGAGCTCCAGAGCATGCAGACTCAGCAGTTGTGGCATGTGGGCTCAAGAGCATGTGGTCTCAGGAGTTGTAGCACACAGGCTCTCTAGTTGTGGTGTGTGGGCTCTAGGGCATGTGGGCTTAGGTGTCCCATGGCATGTGATATCTTAGTTTCCCGCCCAGGGATCAAATCCACTTCCCCTGCATTGGAAGGTGGTTTCTTAAACACTGGACCACCAGAGAAGTCCCAAGAAGTCATATTTTTAATGTCTTTTTAAGGATGTTTATTTTTTTCTTTATATTCTCTTGTCCTTTTTATGAATTCAAGACTTAATGTGGTTTAAAAATATTCAATGTAGGCACTTTATATACTGATATGATATTTCAATATTGAAGCATTTATCATTCTATTGTCTTTTTAGTGGTGTTCATTAATGATGACTTATTTTTGTGTGTTTTTATAATTTTGAAAGTAAATATTTTCTCTGGAAATTTGTCTTGGGAATGCTTTGTGTCCTGGGGCAAAGCTACATTTTTCTAGAGAAAAAAGAGGGGATTTTTGTTTGTTTCTGTCAGTCCTCTCTTGGGCACTATCTTAAATCATTATAAATGAAATTCCCCTTTTTACATTTTAAAGATCCTCACAAGAAATAATATTACAGATTTAAACTTGTATAAGTTCTATCTTATCATTAGAAATTCTCAGGGAAGATTATTTTTCTATCAACTCAGGATGAGTAATGAGACAAGCTAATTTATTCTTTATCCCATTCTTTGCAGTATATTTGTAATTCAACCCTTTGGGATTTCTGTTTCATGTTTGGGCTGCTATTGTATGTGCTGATCTGGTAGTACCCAAGGCTATATATACTTTTAGCCTTTTGAGAACACTAAAGCAAGGTGACAAGTTCTCCAGGGCTTGGCATAAACCTTCAAGTAAAGCCAGTATGGTGATTAATTATTTCTCAGGCTTGAGCTTTATTTTGACCACTGAAGATGTCTTCCTTTCAAGGAATTCTGGAAATTCATTTAAACAGAAATACAGGTATTAGCATTTTGGTTGCTTTGAATGGGAGAGTTGTTTGTTATATTTAGTCTACCAATAGCTAATAAACAAAGACCATATTCAACTCAATGTTCTTTCTACTAATTTCATACAAACAGTTGACTAAAACATTTCTCCCCATGTTCTGTTTGTTCATATTCTTTTGTCTTGGAATTCAAGCTTATCTCTATTTTGTTCAGAAACTGTCTTCATAGTCTTATTCCCCTTTCATCCATCTTATATAACCTGCACCCCAGCAAGACAGCTATTGTGAGTTCCTACAAACCATTTCATGTCACATACCACAAAGTATATGGGCTGGAAAAGGGTTGAAGATGGTGGAGCAGGAAAACCCTTAGCTCAACTCCTCCCCAAAACACACCAAAACTCCAACTACATGTAGAACAACTCTCTCTGAGAATGACCTGAAGGCTGTCAGAACAACTCTTCTACAACTAAGATATAAAAATATACACACCAAGATGAATAGAAGGGGAAGAAAAGTGATATAATCAGGAACTACATATCAGCAGGCAAACCTAAATAGAAAGGGGATATCACAAGGAGTGAGGGTTTTGAGCCCCATATTTGGGACCCCAGCCCTGGAGTTAAGCACTGAGAAAACAAACCCACTTAATTGGTTTTGAAAACCAGTGGAGTTTACAACCAGAAGAACTGGAGGGCTGTAGAAAACCATGATTCCACTGTTAAGGGATAAGCACATAAATTTACTTGCTCCCAGTCCCAGCACAGAAACAGCAGGTTGAAAATCTCCTGGTGCTCTAGCCAGCTTGTCCAGACCACCCAGAACAACCCTTAGCCCACACAGGGCTCAGCTCCGAACTGTCACCCACCTCACCAAGGCAGAAGAACTGGAGCAGCCCCAGCTAAAAACAACCCAGAAAAATCCCCAATCCATGCTCACTTCAACTTTAGCCCTCACTTCAAAGCCACTGGTCACATATAGACTGCATAGGGATGCTCCTGAACAAGAACAAACTGTCAGGACTGGGATTAGTACCTGTTTTACCTAATTTCATAGAGACAAATAGAGAAAGTCAAACAAAATTAGAATATAGAGGAATATGTTCCAAATGAAAGAATAAGATAAAACCCTAATGAAATGGAGATAAATAATTTAACTGATAAAGAGTTCAAAAAAACAGTCATAAAAAAGCTCATTGATCTCAGGAAAAGAATAGAGGAACACATTGAGAAATTCAACAAAGAATTAGAAAATATAAAAAAGAACCAGCCAATAAAGATGTTAAAAAATAAAAATAAAAAAATAAAATAAAATAGAACCAAAAAGTAAACTACAGTTGGATTGGAGGGAACACACTGAACCTCTCACAGCATTTTTTGAACATCACTTTGTACAAAGTGCCAAATATTTAACTTTTTTAGGTCAGCAAAGATAGGCAGATAATATTGGCACCTAGTAATACAACAAAGAGAAAAACTCAGTGTACCTTGAGAGCAAATACCTCTATAATCCACTGTATCAAGAGCAGTAGTTGCCGCGTTTAAAGCATAAATCTCAGGTACTCTTTTCCAAATTTAAAAGCAATAATGGAAAAAAAAAAAAAAAAAAAAAGAACCAGCCAGAACTGGAAAATACAATAACTGAAATGAAAAATACACTGGAGAAAATCAACAGCAGATTAGGTGACACAGAAGAACACATAAACAACCTGGAAGAGAGAATAGTGGAAGTCACTCAATCAGAACAACAATTTGTGTGGTTTTTTTTAATTAAAAAAATGAAGATCGTTTAAGGGACCTCTTGGACAACATAAAGCATACTTAACAGTCACACTTATAAGAGTCTCAGAAAGAGAAGGGAGAGGAAAAGGGACAGAAAATACATTTGACGGAATAATTGCTAAAAACTTCCCTAACCTAGGAATGGAAACACATCCAGTTTGGGAAGCACGGAGAGTCCCAGAAAAGATGAACACAAAGAGATCCACACCAAGATATGTCTTAACTAAAATGGCAAAAGTTAAAGAGAGAATTTTAAAGGCAGCAAGAGAAAAAAATGTGTCATATACAAGGGAAACCCCCTAAGGCTATCAACTGATTTTTCAGCAGAAACTTTGCATATGAGAAGAGAGTGACATAATATAGTTAAAGCCCTGAAAGTAAAAAAAAAAAAAAAAAAAAAACTACAACAAAGGATACTTTACCCAGCAAGGTTATCATTTAGAATTGGAGAGATAAAGAGTTTCTCAGACAAGAAAAATTAAGAGTTCATCACCACTAAGCCAGGCTTATAAGAAATGTTCAGTGGTCTTCTTTAAGTGAGAAAGAAAAGACCATAACAAGAACTCATGGCAGACAAAGTAGACTTTAAAACAGTGTCTATAACAAAATGCAATAAAGAGATCAATCCAAGAAGACGACGTAACATTAATAAACACGTATATGTCTACCATAGGAGCACATAAATATGTAAAGAAAATATTGACAGAGATAAAGGGAGAAATTGGCAATATTATAATAATGGTAAGGGAATTTAATACCCTACTTAGGATAATGAATAGACTGTCCATAAATAAAATCAATAAGGAAGCAGTCACTTTTAAATGACACATTAGACCAGGTTCACTTAATAGATATTGGCAGAACATTCCACCTCAAATCAGCAGAATACACATTCTTTTCAAGTGCATATGGAACATCCTCAAGAATAGATCACATGATAGGCCACAGAAGAAGTCTCAATAAATTTAAGAAATTTGAAAATGTATCAAGCAACTTTTCCAATCACAACCATTGAAATTAGATTCAATTACAGGAAGAAAACTGCAAGAAAAAACAACACATGGAGACTAAACAACATATTACTTAAAAAGCAATGTGTCAATGGAAAAATTTAAAAATACCTTCAAACAAATAAAAATAAGAAAAACAACTTTTCTAAATGTATGGGACACAGCAAAACCTTTTTTTTTTTTTTTTTTTTTTTGCTGTACGTGGGCCTCTCACTGTTGTGACCTCTCCCGTTGCGGAGCACAGGCTATGGACGCGCAGGCTCAGCGGCCATGGCCCACGGGCCCAGCCGCTCCACGGCATGTGAGATCCTCCCGGACCAGGGCACGAACCCGCGTCCCCTGCATCGGCAGGCGGACTCTCAACCACTGCGCCACCAGGGAAGCCCAGCAAAACCAATTTTAAGAGGAAAGTTTATAGTGATACAGGTCAATCACAAGAAACAAGAAAAATCCCAAATATACAACCTAACTTTCAACATAAAGGAATTAGAAAAAGAAGAAAAAACAACACCCAAAGTTAATAGAAGGAAGAAAATAGTAAATATCAGAGTAGAAATAAAAGAAGCAAAGACCAAAAAAAAAAAAAAGTAAAGATCAATAAAACTAAGAGCTGGTCCTTTGAAAAGATAAACAAAATTGATAAACCTTCAGTCAGACTCATCAAGAAAAAAAAGAAAGAGGGCCCAAATAAAATTAGAAATGAAAGAGGAGACATTACAACAAATATCACAAAAATATAAACAATCATAACAGAATACTATGAACAATTACATGACAAAAAATTGGGCAACCTAGAAGAAATGGATAAGTTCCTATAAACATTACAATATACAAATACTGAATAAGAAAGAAATAGAAAATCTGAACAAACTGATTAATAGTAATGAAACTAAATAATAATAATAATAACCTCTCAACAAACAAAAGTCCAGGACTAGATAGCTTTTTGGGGGAATTATACCAAACACTTAAAGAAGAGTTAATACCTCCCCTTCTAAGACTATTTCTTCAAAAAAATTGAAGAGGAGGGAACAGTTCCAAATTCATTCTATGAGGACAGCATTACCTTGATGTCAAAACCAGACAAAAACACTACAAAAAAAAATTACTAGCCAAAACCCTGATGAACATAGATGCAAAAATTCTCAATAAAATATTAGCAAATTGAATTCAAAAATACATTTAAAAACTCATACATTATGATTGGACAGAGACTTATTCCAAGGATGCAAAGATGATTCAATATCCACAAATCAATCAATGTGATGTACAAAATTAACAAAGGATAAAATTAATACAATCATCTCAATAGATGAAGGAAATAATTTGGCAAAATTCAACACCATTCATGATAAAAATTCTCAAAAAATTTGGTAGGAGGGAATGTACCTCATATAATAGAGGACATTTAGGACAAACCCTCAGCTAATGTCATACTCAATGATAGAAAGCTAAGAGCTTTACTCTAAGATGAGGACCAAGACAAGGATGCCCACTCTTGCCACTTCTATTTAACATAGTAATGGAAGTCCTAATCACAGCAATCATATAAAAGGCATCCAAACTGGAAGGGAAAATGTTAAACTGTCACTATTTGCAAGCAACATGATAATATATGTAAAATACCTTAAAGTCTCAACCAAAAAACTATTAGAACGAATAACTGGATTCAGTAAAGTTGCAGAATACAAAATTAATACACAAATCTGTGTATTTCTAAATACTAATAATGAACTATCAGAAAGAAAAATAAAAAAACAGCCTCATTTACAATTAAAGGAAAAGGAATAAAATGCTTAGGAATAAATTTAACCAAGGAGATGAAAGACCTCTTCTCTGAAAACTATGAGACATCAATGAAAGAAACTGAAGATTATACAAATAAATGGAAAGATATTCTGTGGTCAGAGATTAGAATAATTAATATTGTTAAAATATACATACTACCAAAATCAACCTGCAGAATCCATGCAATTTCTATCAAAATACCAATGGCATTTTTCACAGAATTTGAACAAATAATTTTAAAATTTGTATGGTAATAAAAAAGACTCCAAATAGCCAAAACAATCTTGAGAAAGAAGAACAAAGCTAGAGCTACCACACTGACTTCAAATTATTGGATAAAACTATAGTAATCAAAACAGTATTGTACTGGCACAAAAACAGACAACATAAATCAATAAAATAGAATAGAGAGCACAGAAATAAACCCACACTTATATGATCAATTAATCTATGACAAAGGAGGAAAGAATATGTGATGAGTATTAAATTCAGCCTCTTCAATAAATAAGGTTAGGAAAATTGGATAGCTACATGCAAAAGAATCAAACTGGACTACTTTTCCACACCACACACACACACAAAAGCTAAAAATGGATGAAAAACTTAAATGTAAGACTTGAAACCATAAAACTTCCAGAAAAAAAACTGGCAGGATGCTCTTTGACATTAATCTTAGCAATACGTTTTGGATCTCTTTCCTCAGACAAGGTAAACATAAGCAAAAATAAATAAATGGGACTACATCAAACTAAAAATATTTTCACAGCAAAGGGAACTGTCAACAAAATGAAAAGTCCTACTACTGAATGGGAGAAGATATTTGCAAACAATATATCTGATAATGGGTTAATATCCAAAATATACAAAGAACTAATGTAAAACAACATCAGAAAATTGATTGTTGGTAAGAATGTGGAGAAAAGAGAATCCTTGTGCACTGCTGGTGGAAATGTTAATTGGTGAAGCTACAATGGAAAACACTATGGAGTTTCCTCAAAAAGTTAAAAATAAGGGAATTCCCTGGTGGTCCAGTGGTTAAGACTTAGTGCTTTCACTATTGTGGCCTGGGTTCAAGCCCTGGTGGGGAAACTAATGACCCTACAAGCTGCACAGTGCAGCCAAAAGAAGAAAAAAAATAAAGAAAAAGAAATACCATGCAATCCAGTAATTCCACTCTTGGCTATTTATCCAAAGAAAGTAAAAATACTAATTCAGAAAATCTATGCACCTCAATGTTCATAGCAGCTTTTTTTACAATAACCAACACACAGAAGCAACCTAAGGGTCCACCAATAGGTTAATGAATTAAAATATGGTATATATACTATGGAATATTACTCAGCCATAAGAATGAATGAAATCTTGCCATTTATGACAATATGGTTGGAGATGGAGGGTATTATGCTTAGGGAAATAAGTCATAAGTAGTAAGACAAATATGTATGTTTTCACTTATATGTGTAATCTAAAAATCAAGACAAACAAACAAATAAAACAGAAACAGGCTCACAGATATTGAGAATACACTAGTGCTTGCCAGAGGGTAGAGAGATTAGGGGAGGGGTGAAATAGGTGAAGGGGATTAAGAGGTATAAACTACCAGTATTAAGTAAATAAGTCACAGATATGTAATGCATAGAACAGGGAATATAGTCAATATCTTATAATAGCTTTGCATGGTACATAACATATAAAAATATCAAATTGCTATGTTGTACTCCTGAAATTAATATAATATTGTTGGTTAAAATACTTCAAAAAGAAAAAAGAAAACAAAAACTTGCTACATTGGATATCATCAAAATGTTGTTCTTTGAATGACTATTAAGAGAATGCAAAGGCAGTGTGTATTCTGGGAGAGGATATTTGTAAATCATGTATAATGAGGGACTTGTATCAATAATGCTTAAAAAGCTGTCAACTAAATAACAAAATAAGCAACCCAATTTTTATAATGAGCAAAATATTTGAAGAGACACTGCATCAAAGAAACTATGCAGATATCACCCTCGCCAACAAAAACAAACTAACAAAAAAAACAGAAAGAAATGCTCAATATCCTTAGGCATTAGAGAAATGCAAATCAAAGCCACAATGAGATATCTAACTACACATCTATTATAAAGTTTAAAAGTAAAGACAAACCTAGCCAAATCAGGGCAAGTATATAGAACAACAGAAATCTCAGACACCAATAAGGTAAATGTAAATTCTTACAATCATTTTAGAAAATACCTTGGCAGTTTCAAAAAAACATAACCACATACTACCCACCATACAGCCCAGCTGCTACTATGTATTTACCCAGTAAATAAAAACATAGTTTACTGGAGGGCTTTTACAAGAAATGTTAATAACAGTTATATTGGTAATTGACAAAAAACGAAAACAAACAAAATTTCCACCAGCAGGTAAATGGATAAGTTTCTGTGTATCCATACAATGGAATACTATTTGTCATTTTAAAAAGAATGGATTCTTGGCATAACAAACAACCTGGTAAATTAAGGAAACTAGATATTTTTACTGAATGATTCAATTTACATAAAGCTCTAGAAATGTTAATGGAAAAAAAAAAGCAGAACAGTGGCTGCTAGAGGATGGGAGTGGGGTGGGCAGGGACAAAAAGGAGGGATTACAATGGGGGAATTAGAAAAATTTTGAGGAAGGTAGATATCTTATCTTGATGGTATGATAATTTCATAAGTCAAAACATCAAATTGTACACTTTAAATATATACAATTTACAGTATGTCTATTTTCACAATAAAGAAGTTTAAAAAGCAAATATATATATATATATATTATATAAATATATATATTTGTACTGGTCATTTTAGTTTATAAAGAACTTTAAGGTACATTAATTATCTCAGTAGAATCTGTCTACACTTCTGTGAGTGCCAGCCTTATTGCCCCATTATGCAGAAGATGAAGCCCATTGTCAGAAATGATAAATGATGCAACTTAATTCATATAGCAAAATTGTATTGCATTTGGCAACGTCATGTATTCCAAAATTTAACTCAGATACTACAAGTTATCTTCTAGCACTCATGCCATGTTAAGTTGTTCTATTGGACTTTAGGAGATATCTTCAGCTTGAACTTTTTTTTTTAAACATCTTTATTGGAGTATAATTGCTTTACAATGGTGTGTTAGTTTCTGCTTTACAACAAAATGAATCAGCTATATATATACATATGTTCCCATATCTCTTCCCTCTTGAAAGGAACTTTTGTACAAAAGGGAAAAGGATCTATCAGTGTTTCAGATAAAGCCGTGTCTCATGACTGGAATAGTGAAATAAGGAACAGAATTCTCCTGTTATTTAATGAAAAAATAAAAGGTAGAAACTTGTCAAGACCTTCTTCTGTTCTTTATTACACAATATCTACAATCTTATTATTTGCTAACTCCTCTGGGAGGCATTAGAGGAGAACACTCATTTATCGTCAGGTATAAATTTGTATTTCTCATGAAAATAACATAAAACCCAGTAAAGACCTCATTAAGAAAAAAAAAGTCATTTCACTCTCTTTGACTTTAAGAATGATGGTTTTCTTTTTATTTTATGTATAAAGTAGGAAAACTTGTCATTAGTTTAATACACAGTATTGAGAAAAAGTTATATGATTCCTTAGGTGCAGGCTTAGCTCTTGTGAAGTGGGTAAATTTATCTTGGCTAGAGATAAATCCAACCATTCCCATTTTCCTGGTATCCTTCTTCCCATCATGCCACTCATCCTGTCTTTACCAGGGGCTTGCTTTCAGAATCTTGATAAATACTTGATGAATTTTAGTAATAAAACGTCAGAGTGACTATCAAAATAAGGTCCACAATTATCTGCAGCATAAAATCTGTGGTGTCAGGTAACCTTGCCTATTCCTGGGCCACTGCCTTGCCCTACTAAATCAGGTACTGTGAATATGGACTTCCAAAATCTGTATTTCAGAATTTTCCCAAATGACTCTTATGTACCATAGAGTTTGAAAGCACTGGTTTAAACTCTTGTATTATTTGACCTATATCACCTTTCTATTTAACATGTCCCCATCCATCTAAATCACATACACAGATAAACTCACCAAGAAATTTGCAGTTCAATCAAGGACATAAAAGTACAAAATAAATGATAAAGTAAGGAATTTCTTGTGCTTTGTTCTCAGCTATTTGGGGACACTTAAGGAATATTTTTTGAACATAAGAAATACTCAGAGTTCATGAATTATATGATGATAATTGTCTATTCTGCCTATACATAAGATTGGCCTTGTGCCAAGATGATCTTATCTCTATACACTATAAGTGCAGGTGAATGTGCAGTATCACATTTTGATACTGTTGTATGCATAGGTTAGACGTACCATGTGGAAAAATTCAGTAGCTCTCTCTACTGGTTTGTAATCTTTCTGACATTGTCAGATCTCAGGAGTAGAGAGGGGTCCTAGGGAAAATAAGGATCAGCTATAACTTGAAGACCTTGATAGCAAGGGGTCAGAAAGATGTGACAGCAGAAATTTAAAAACAAACAAAACATAGATGTTAGAGGGCAGTATGGGGTATTTAGAGTTTCTGGATGCACAATGAGAACTTTATTGGAGTTTGTCAGAGAACTGGTATGATAAAGTAGAAAGAGGATGAACTTAGGTAAAATTTGGAAATGGCTCTCTTGAAGACCATTTCTTTCTCTTTATTGAGAAAATAAATTGTACAATTTATTTAATCCCAGATTCTTCATCCATAAAATCGGAATACTAGTATCTATTTTTCAATTGAGTCCATACATTTAAATTTTGTTATTCAAGCATAAAATAATATACATGATATAATAAAGTAACACATCCATGTAACCACCACACATACCAAGATATAGCACATTACCAACACAGAGACTTCCCTTTTGCCCCTTCTGGTCATTATCTCTACCAAAGTTAGTCACTACTCTGATTTCAGTCAATATAGATTTTGTTTTGTTTGTTTTTAAATTTAATTTATGTAATGAATAAAATAATATATGAACATTTGCAGTTGACTTCTTTTTACATATTGACTTCAAGATTTATTAATGTTCTTGCATACAACAGTAGTTTATTCTTTGAAACTGTATAGTCAGCATTTTATGAACATACCAGTATTTCTTTATACATTCTAGTATGGATGGATATTTGAGTTGTTTTCATTTATCTGCTGTTATGAATAATGTTACTAGGAATATCTTTGTATATGTCTTTGGTTTCTCATATTTATGTAGTCTGTATGGAATTTATAGGCCAAGGTAGGAATATTTTCACCTCTAAAGCCATTGTCAAAAATTTGTTCAGGGCTTCTCTGGTGGCGCAGTGGTTGAGAGACCGCCTGCCAATGCAGGGGACACGGGTTTGTGCCCCGGTCAGGAAAGATCCCACATGCTGTGGAGCAGCTAGGCCTGTGAGCCATGGCCACTGAGCCTGTGCATCTGGAGCCTGTGCTCCACAATGGGAGAAGCCACAACAGTGAGAAGCCTGCATACCACAAAAAAAAAAAAATTTGTTCAAAAACAAAATAACTTAATATTCTTATAAGCAGTGCTGAGAGTTGTAGTTGCTCCAAATCCTAATACTTTGAATCACAAAACTGTCACTGTTTTGTTTGCTTTGGTCTTCTAGTTATTCTGGTAAAGATGTAGTAATATATTAGTATGGTTTTAATTTGTATTTCCCTAATGAGTGATGATATAGAGTACCTTACCTTGTTTGAATATCCTTTTTTGTGAAATGTCCATTCAACACGTTTGCCTATATTTCTGTATTTTTATATTGTTATTAGTTCTGTAGATTCAGCATATAATTCCAGAAGATATAATTATTATTTTAAATAGTAAATATATATTTAGGCTTATCTATATAAAAAGTTAACCTTTTACTTGTTTTTAATTTCTTTCTCTATTACTATTCTTCTCTCTGAAATCTTATTTTTTCTATATGAAAAAAGTCCCTTAGGTAAGATATTTATTTTTATGCAGATCTACTTTGGTAATTTGTTATTCCAGTGCTTCTCTATTTTATGTTCATTCTTGAAGCTTATTCTCACTAGGTATGGCATTCAAATGGGACCATTATTTTCCCTCTACCCTTTAAAACAGGCATTCCAGTATTTTATAGATTCCATTGTTTATGTTGAAAAGTCAGCAATAATGTTTTTGTTATAGCTTTGAAGGTAAATGCTTTCTTTTATCTGGCTGATTTCTTAAACTTTTAATTTTATCTTTGGGTTCTAGAAATTTTTTCTACAGTGCTTAAGTATATCATTCTCCCAGTTTACACTACTTGGTAACTGTATATCTTCTTCATTCTTTGGCTTTATGTCTTTCATCAGTTTTGGAAAATTCTTGGCAAATATATCTTTAGATATTTTACCAAGTATCTCCTTTATTTCTTGGATTGGAATCACATACATATTAGATATCTCCATGATGTCCTATATGTTTTTATCCATTTAAGTGTAATTACTTTTTGTATTTACTATGCTTCAATGCTGATATTTTCTACCATTAAGCTCATGTATTGAATTCTTAGTTGTACTGATATTTTTAAATTCTAGGATTTTCATTTTTTGTTGTATAAATGCCAGCTATCTGCTATCTTTTAAAACGTATTTATCAGATTTATTTTAAAGTTTATGCCTGAACACTAATATCTGGATCATTCATTAGCTTAAATTTGTTGACTTTTTCACTTGGATTTTGGTCATTTTTTCCTTTTTCCTAGTATGTCTGGCAAATTTTGTTTTTAGACTGTAAAATATATAAGAAAAACATATTGAGGCTCTAAATGTTGTTACATTATTTCAAGAGAGCTTTTACTTTTTTAATATGTTGTAGAGAAGGTATGGGCATGACCTAATTGTAGTTTGTTATTAATACCTGTTCATATTTCTTCCAAGGTTGCAACTAAAACCTAGATTTTTTAAACAGAGATGGCTCTTGTTTCTTAATTACTCTAAACTCCAAATATATATATCGTTTTTTAGTCCCTTAAAAGTTGTTTTCTGTTTATTTTTGTTTGTTTTGTTTTGCTTTGTTTTGTTTTGATCTAACCATATTAATGTACAACTTAGAAGTTAGTGAATTGCTCAAGGGGAAGTTATGTGCAGAATGTTAAACTCACCTTAGAATGTATTTTTATCCACCCTGTCTGGTCAAGTTCTGCTTATTCTGCTGCTTTTTCATTCTTTCAAACAGTTGTTCATTGTTTTTTTTTTTTGTTTTTTTGTTTTTTCCAGGTGGTTGCAACCATGCAGCATGTGAGATCTTTGTTCTCTGACCGGGGATTGAACCCATGCCCCCTGCAGTAGAAGCATGGCATCTTAGTCACTGGACCACCAGGGAAGTCCCATGTTCATTGCTTTTTATTCTCATCTCTTGCTAGGAGGTTTAATCTAATATCAGTTTCTTCTTCATAGGGAAAGTGGGACACTGGTGTATGAATATTTTAATTCATAACATCTGTTATATTCTTCAGAATAGTGACAACTATTTCCTATTACCAGAAATTTATAAGCTTTATCATATCCCAACTTACCTGTCACTATCTTGCAGTTTAACTGATGTTGTGATACCTAATTTTTGAAATTTTAACTTTTCTTCTTAGTGACAAGTTTCAACGTATTTTCATGTTCTTGATAGCTTTTGATTTTTTCTCCTCTGTAAATTTCTCATCTCAAAATAATCTTATATGCTTTGTTTTCAATCTCTGTTGTCTATTAGTCAAATACTTCATTTAAACTATGATTTTCTTTGACTTTATAAATGACTGATGATCTTTTTCCTTCTCCAAGTGGTAAATTCTTGTCTATTTTGAAAGATCTAACACCAACATCATCTTTAGTGAGAAGCCTTCTTTGACATCCAGGAAGAATATTTTTGTTGGGAAAAAGATTGGTAGAACATACATCTACTGTATTGGTTGTGACAGAATAGGCCCTATGATACTAATTGCCACAACAGCAGAGAAAAAGAGCAAAACTAATCCCCTCACAAAATTTCCAAGAAAAATCCCCACCGTTTCTTTTAAGAGCTTTAATTTATGTTGTCCCAGACACAAATGCTCAGTTTTACAGGCAGACACATACTATGCTTTTGATTATTATCTCCAGTGCTGGGGTAAAAAAAGCACCTCCTTCAGGAGGGCTACATCCCTCACTGTAGTTAAAAAATTCCTTGGCTGAGGGCCCAGTTATTTTGAGGCTATCCCTGGTAATAGCTGCATTAAAAAAGTAGTTCACTGAAGCCCACTTAAGAGAATTGCTGTTAAAAGAATAAAAGGTTTAACAAAATCAATTATCTTGGCCCCAAACTGTTCAATAATAATTGTATCTGTTAAAGAAATCACTATTGCTAAGCGAATAAAACAGTTTTAACAGGAATCTCTGAAAGGCCTTCAAATCCAGTCACACTACTGGAAATATTCCCTACCAGCCTCAGTTCTTGACACTTTGAAATCTCACATTAAGTTAAATTGTGGATGGAGCAGAGCAAAATGTTGGAAATACTGAAAGTGTTAGGCTACCTGTTGGGTAAATATTCTCTCATGAGAGAAACTAGAACTGTCATGGCAGCAAGAACAATATCTGATATATATTTTTGTATCTATAGGAAGAGAATTAGTAGGTGCCCAGCAAATTACTCAGAGTGAGAATATAATTGAATTGAACTATTATTTTAATATATTTTCTGAGAAATATTCCTGGATAGAGATCTACACAAAACACTTAAGATAGGCCCAGTCTACAAAGAACTGCAATTTAAATGGGCCAATAAATACATCCTTGAAAAAGTTGTGTCCAATATAAAGATCTATTTCCTAAGTAATAATACATTGCAAAAATTCAAATGTGGAATGACTGTACATTGGTTATTGACTTGGGTCAAGGAAGTTTTTGTGAAGGAAGTGGGGACTACAGTGGAAAACACTTTACCACTCACCTCACTCCTACCAATCTAACATTGTTCAGTAGCCTGATAAAAACATTAGTGTATAGTAGAAATCTTTCTAGTCTCCTAGGTACCTCATTCTAAGGCTTTGAAATTCCCATCAGACCCCACATGCTCTGTCAAGTTTATCATGTCCTTTCAAGGGCAGGGATGGTCAGTCTGGTAAATGTGAACTTTTGATTCAGATATTCTTGAATTTGAGGTCCATCTCTAATAGTTACTTTATATCTTCAGACTGATTATTTAACACAATTTGTGCTCAGTTGTCTAATTTCTCAACTTGGAATAGCAATGTAGAAGTAATTGCTCATTAAATGCTATTGATCTTGATTATCATTTTCATATAATATTATATCCTAACACTAAACATAATTCTCAATCAATAGATGAGCCTAAATAACTGTGTCACACATGAATTAATGTGTGAAGGGACACAGGTTTGGCAGCAGATAATAGAGTCACACTGAGGACAAGAAGGATATAAACCAGGGGATTAGTATCACTCTATAAGTTCCTGGAAATCAAAAATAGCATCTTATTCACCTTAATTTTCCACACTTGTCTCAGCATATTTAGATAAACTATGTAGGTAAGTATATAAATTTAAAGTAATAAGCAAAGAATAATCTATTTTAAAAATAGCTCATAATTAATAAATATGTAATGAATGATAAAATTATCTTCCATTGATTAAGTACCTGATATAGGCCTCAGACTTCTGCTAAATTCTTTACAAATATCCTCAGTGTAACTTTTTGAAGAAACTTTTTGAAGAAACTGCAGTTTCTTTTGAAGAAACTGCACTAAAATGTATATTCTAGGGAATGATTATAACAAAGAAGTCTATGTAGAACTACAGTCCATGAAACACCAAAGCTGGTACATGCTAGGTAGTTTCATAGGCTGGTGATTTAAGAGTTAGATCTTTAGGTAGAAAAATTCAAATATAAATCCCAGTCAAATTAGAATTAAACAAGTTCAAATTCAGCAAATACTAAAATATCCTTGAATGCCTTAAACCATACTGGGATCACAGCCACCTATAAACATGTCCCCCTGATATGGTCCTGCCCAACAGAGGGACAAAAACCAGATGCACCAACAAGAGGGAAGGCACCAATCCCTCCCACCAGGCAGCCTGCACAAGACTCAGAGCCAAACTCACCCACCAGAGGGAAGAAACCAGAAGCAGGAGGAACTATGACCCTCCAGTCAGCAGAAAGGAGAACACAACACAGAAACTTAGACAAAATGAGATGGCAGAGTAATATGTTTCAGATAAAGGAGCAAGATAAAAGCCCATAAGAACAAGTAAATGAAGAGAAGATAGGCAACTTACCTGAAAAATAATTTAGAGTAATTATAGTAAAAAAGATCTCAGAAAAAGAATGGAGGCACAGACTGAGAAGTTATGAGAGATGTTTAACAAAGAGATAGAAGATTTAAAGAACAATCAGAGATGAACAATACAATAACTGGAATGAAAAATACACTAGAAGGAATCAATAGCAGAATAACTGCCAGAATGAATATAACTGCTAGATAGAAGAATGAATAAGTGAGTTGGAAGTCAGAATGGTGGAAATCACTGCCATGGAACAGAATAAATAAAAAAGAATGAAAAGAAATAAGGACAGTCTCAGAGACCTCTGAAACAATATTAAACACACTGACATTCACAATATAGGGGTCCCAGAAGGAGAAGAGAGAGAGAAAGAGCCTGAAATATTTGAAGAGACTACAGTTGAAAAATTCCCTAACATGAGAAAGGAAACACTCACTCTAGTACAGAAAGCACAGAGAATCCCATACAAGATAAATCCAAGGGGGAATACAATGAGACACATTAATCAAACTGACAAAAATTAAAGACCAAGAAAAAATATTTTAAAAAACAAGGGAAAAGCAACAAATAACATACAAGGGAACCCCCATAAGGTTATCAGCTGATTTTTCAGCAGAAACTCTGCAGGCCAGAAGGGACGGGCATGATATAAAGTGAGAAAAGCGAAAAACCTACAACCAAGATTATTCTACCCATCAAGGCTTTCATTCAGATTTGAAGGAGAAATCAAAACTTTTACAGATCAGCAAAAGCTAAGAGAATTCAGCACCACAAAACCAGCATTGCAACAAATTCTAAAGGAATTTCTCTAGGCAGAAAAGTAAAGACCAAAAATAGAATCAAGAAAATTACAAATGGGGAAGCTTACTGGTACAGGCAAATATAAAGTAAAGGTAGGAATTCATCCACACACAGATACGACATCAAAACAAGCAATCATGGAAAGAGGAGAGTTCAAATGCAGGATATTGGAAATGCATTGGAAACTAAGAGACAAGCAACTTAAAATGATCTGATACATATAAAGACTGCTGTATTGGGGCTTCCCTGGTGGTGCAGTGGTTGAGAGTCTGCCTGCCAATGCAGGGGACACGGGTTTGTGCCCCAGTCTGGGAGGATCCCACATGCCGCAGAGCGGCTGGGCCCATGAGCCATGGCCACTGAGCCTGCACGTCTGGAGCCTGTGCTCTGCAATGGGAGAGGCCACAACAGTGAGAGGCCCGCGTGCCACAAAAAAAAAAAAAAAAAGACTGCTGTATTAAAACCTCATGGGAAATGCAAACACAAATCTACAATAGATACACACACAAAAAAGAAAAAACAACCCAAACACATCACGAAAAATAGACATCAAATCACAAGAGAAGAGACCAAAAGAGGAAGGGAAGAAAAAAGACCTACAAGAACAAATCCAAAACAATTAAGAAAATGGCAATAAGTACATTCATATTGATAATTACTTTAAATGTAAAAGGATTAAGTGCTCCAACCAAAAGACATAGATTGGCTGAATGGATACAGAAATAAGACCTATCTATATGCTGTCTACAAGAGACCCACTTCAGATCTAGGGACACACGCAGACTGAAAGTGAGGGGATGGAAAAAGTTATTCCATGCAAATGGAAATCTAAAGAAAGCTGGAGTAGCAATACTCATATCAGACAAAATGATTTTAAAAGAAAGATTGTTTCAAGAGACAGGGAAGGACACTACATAGTGATCAAGGGATCAATCTAGGAAGAAGATATAACAATTGTAACTACATATGAATCCAACAGATGTTCTCCTCAATATATAAGGCAAATGCTAACAACCATAAAAAGAGAAATTCACAATAATACGGTAATAGTGGGAGACTTTAATACTGCATTCTCATCAATGGACATGTCATCCAGACAGATCAGTAAGCAAACAGAGGCCTTAAATGATATATACAGAACATTCCATTGACACACAGGCAAATACACTTTCTTCTCAAGTGCACATGAAACATTCTCCAGGATAAATCATATCTTGGGCCACAAATCAAGCCTCAGTAAATATAAGAAAACTGAAATCATACCAAGCATCTTTTCTGACCACAACACTATGGGATTAGAAATAAATTACAGGAAAAAAAGAACTATAAAAATCACAAACACATAGATGCTAAACAATATGTTACTAAACAACCAATGGATTACTGAAGAAATCAAAGAGGAAATAAAAAAATACCTAGAACAAATGACAACAAAAACACTGCAGTCCAAAACCTTTGGGATGCCGCAAAAGCAGTTCTAAGAGGGAATTTAATAGCAATATAACCTTAATTGAGGAAACAAGGAAAATCTCAAATAAACAACTTAACCTTACACCTAAAACAACTAGATAAAGAAGAACAAACAGAACCTAAAGTTAGTAAAAGGAAATAAACCATAAAGGTCAGAACAGAAACAAATAGAGACAAAGAAAACAATAGCAAAGGTCAATGAAACTAAAAGCTGGTTCTTTGAGAAGATAAACAAAATTGATAAACCTTTAGCCAGATCCATCAAGAAAAAGAGGAAGAGGACTCAAATCAGTAAAATTAGAAATGATAAAGGAGAAGTTACAACTGACACCACAGAAATATAAAGGATCATAAGAAACTACTACAAGCAAATGTATGCCAATAAAATGGACACCCTAGAAGACATGGACAAATTCTTAAAAATGTACAATCTGCCAAGACTGAACCAAGAAGAAATAGAAAATATGATTAGAGCAATCACAAGTACTAAAATTGAAACTGTGATTTAAAAACTTCTAAGAAACAAAAGTTCAGGACCAGATGGCTTCATAGGTGAATTCTATCAAACTCTTAGAGAAGACTTAACACCTATCCTTCTGAAACTCTTCCAAAAACTTGAAGAGGTAGGAACACTCCCAAGCTCATTCTATGAGGCCAATATATCCCTGATTCCAAAAACACAAAGATACCATCAAAAAAGAAAATTACAGGCCAGTATCACTGACGAACATAGACACAAAAATCCTCAAGACAATACTAGTGAACTGAATCCAACAATACATTAAAAGGACCATACACCATGACCAAATGGGATTTATCTCAAAGATGCAAGGATTTTTCAATATCCACAAATCAGTCACTGTGATATACCACATTAACAAATTGAAGAATAAAAACCATATGATTATCTCAGTAGATGCAGAAAAAGCTTTTGTCAAAATTCAAGAACTATTTATGATAAAAACTCTCCAGAATGTGGGAAAGAGGGAACTTACCTAAACATAATAAAGGCAATATATGACAAACCCACAGCTAACATCATTCTCCTTGGTGAAAAGATGAAAGCATTGTCTCTAAAATCAGGAACAAGGTGAGGATGCCCATTGTCACCACTTTTATTCAACACAGTTTTGGAAGTTCTAGCCATGCAATCAGAGATGAAAAGGAAATAAAAGGAATCCAAATTGGAAAAGAAGAAGTAATACTGTCACTGTTTGCAGATGACATGATACTCTACATAGAAAATCCTAAAGATGTCACAAGAAAATTACTAGAGTTCATCAATGATTTTGGTAAAGTTTCAGGATACAAAATTAATATACAAAATCTGTTGCATTTCTAGACACTTACAATGAAGTATAGGAAAGAAAAATTAAGGAAAAAATCCCATTTACCATTGCATCAAAAAGAATAAAATACCTAGGAATAATCCTACCCAAGGAGACAAAAGACTTCTATTCTGAAACCTATAAGATGCTGGTGAAAGAAATCAAGATAACACAAACAGATAGAAGGATATACCTTTGTTTGGAAGAATCAATATTGTCAAAGTGACTATATTACCCAAGATAATCTACAGATTCAATGCTATCCCTATCAAACTACCAATGGTCTTTTTCACAGAACTAGAGCAAAATATTTTTAAATTTATATGGAAAGAAAAAAGACCCTGAATAGCAAAAGCAATCTTTTTTTATGTGCATTATTTATTTATCTTTTAATAAATAAATTCCTAGAAATAGAACAATTCAGTCAAAAGATAGGACTATTTTTGATGCAAAGGCCTTTTGATGCATATTACCAAATTATCTTCTGGAAAAGGTATATAAATCACTGTCAAGATAGGCTGTAAAAGGTATCTTGTTTGTGTCTAGTGTGTTTCTTAAATTACCTACAAGTGAATTGGGAAATTTCATTGGGGGTTTTAAATTTAAGAGGTGATCTAGAGGAAAGTGCAGTATGGCTATTAAGAGAAGAAAAAAGAAGAGAGAGAATGGAAGAACAAACAACAAGATCTCAAGTTTTACCCTTTTCAAAAGGTGTGTAGGCTCTGATGCACTGATTTGCAGACTGTGTCCTGGGCACTCCTAGGACTCTGCTGCAGGAGGTGGAGGCCTGAGAACAGCTTGGCTTCTTTTTATGTATTTTTAATGTTTATACTTTTGGGTAAGATTTCTTTCAAATTAATGGTTCAAAACGTAAAAAGTTTGAAAGCTACAGATTAGTAGACCTCTAAGTTCACTAGTACTATTTTCAGACAAGTGATTCAAAATGAATCTTGTTCCTGCCTCTGCTTTTTTATTTGAGAAGTAAGTGTCCTGATTCACTGCTGCTTTCTTAAAAGAACCATCTTGCTAGCCTAAATGAGAGAATGAGTAACCTCCTGAGTTAGGGTCCCTCCTGCGCTTCACGGCTCTCCCGATTCCTGGTTGACATCTGTGTGGTTAAGGCCATGTGGCGTCAGATCACTTTCTGGTTCCAGCTCCAGAGGAGGAGCTGGTAAATAGCTGTTTTAGGCAAGGAAGAGGTTGAGGCACCTTAAGGTCAATGACTTCTTATCTTGCTTTTATTAGCAGTGGTGTCAACATGCACTAAAATGTTTAGCAAAAGCAATCTTGAGAAAGAAAAATGGAGCTGGAGGAATCAGACTCCATGACTTCAAACTATACTACAAAGTTACAGTAATTAAAACAGTATGGTACTGGCACAAATACAGAAACATAGATCAATAGAATTGGATAGAAAGCCCAGAAATAAACTCACACATCTATTGTCAATTAATCTATGACAAGAGAGGCAAGAATATAAAATAGAGAAAAGACAGTCTCTTCAATAAGTGGTGCTGGGAAAACTGGTCAGCTACATGTAAAAGAATGGAATTAGAATATTCTGTAACACCATACACAAAAATAAACTCAAAATGGATCAAAGATCTAAATGCAATGCTAGACATTATAAATCTCTAAGAGGAAAACATAGGTAGAACACATAAATCACAGTAAGATGTTTTTTGATGCACCTCCTAGAGTAATGAAAATAAAAATAAACAAATGGGACCTAATTAAACTTTAATACTTCTGCACAACAAAGGAAACCATCAACAAAATGAAAAGGCAACCCACAGAATGGGAGATGATATTTTCAAATGATGTGGCTGACAAGAGATTAACCCCCCAAATATACAAACAGCTTATGCAGTTCCATGTCAAGAAACAAACAACCCGATGAAAAAATGGGCAGAAGATCTAAATAGACAGTTTTTCAAAGACATACAGATGGCCAAAAAGCACATGAAAAGATGATCAACATCAATACTTATCAGAGAAATGTCAATCAAAACCACAATGATGTGTCACCTGGCACTATTCAGAATGGCTATCATCATCATCAAAAATTCTACAAACAATAACTGCTGGAAAGTTTGTGTAGAAAAAGGAACCCTCTACACTCTTGGTGGGAATGTAAATTGGTACAGTCACTATGGAGAACAGTATGAAGGTTCCTTAAAAAACTTAAAATAGAACTACCATGTGATCCAGCAATCCAACTCCTAGACATATATCCAGAGAAAGCCATGGTTCAAAAGGATATATGCACCCCAATATTCATTGCAACACTATTTACAATAGCTTAGACATGGAAAAAATATAAATATTCATCGATAGAAGAATGGATAAAGAAGATGTTGTACATATATATATAATGGAATATTACTCAGCCATAAAAAAGAATGAAATAATGCCATTTGCAGCAACATGGATGGACCTAGATATTATCGTACTAAGTCAAGTAAGAAAGACAAATATCATATGATATCACTCATATGTGGAATCTAATTTAAAAAAAGATACAAATGAACTTATTTACAAAACAGAAGCAAATATAGATATTGAAAACAAACTTATGGTTATCAAAGGGTAAATGTCAGGGGAGGGACAAATCAGGAGTTTGGGATGAACACATGCACACTACTATATATAAGAAAGATAACCAACAGGAACCTACTGTATAGCCCAGGGAACTCTACCCAATATTCTCTGATAACCTATATGAGAAAAGAATTTTAAAAAGAATGAATATATGTATGACTGAATCACTTTGATGTACACCTGAAACTAACACAACATTGTAAATCAACTATATGCCAATAAAATTAAAATATTTTTTAAAACTAATAAATAAATAAATAAGAAGATTTAAAATGTCCTTGACCATATATCCAAAGAGAAGTGTGCAGGTGATGAAAGTTACAAGGATAAATTTGTGGAAATAACATCATTGATCTGTGGTCTGGCTGGAGATACAGATAATCCAAGTGTGGGAGGCTTGTGGTCAGGGTCTTGGGATCTACTTCCTAGGACAATGAAACTATCAGTCAAAACAAAAGTCAGTGTGAGGAACTTGGTTTCTTTAGATTTGCAATAGGTCCTCAGTTATCAAAAATTGGTTCTCAAAGCCACTTCCTGGAGAAATTAAATAGAGGGCATAGATAAATTTACTGGAAACCTAGGTGAATAGTTTAAACCAAAATGAACAGCTGGACCAACTGAATGAAGAGAGAAAGATTTGCACTTTCACTCCTCTTGGCCTAGACAGGGAGATGAAGCAGATCCCACGAAATAGCCTGAGACCCCCAGAAATAAGGACCAAAAAGATTTTATAGCACATATGGAAACCTTCCAGTTATAATTTTACCACCTAAGTTTTCATCTAAGTTTTGTTACTTCTGGCCATAGGACATTTATGCTACCAAACTAAATAAGTAAAGGACACACTTATTGTAATATTTAATTTTGTTATGAATTCTCATCACTTAACAGACCTGCCAATCTCACCTTTCCATTAATATTTCTCAAAATTCTCAATATTATCGACTGTAGACAAAGAAAGAACAAAATATACAAAAATCAAGCTCAAACAGAGAAATAAAAGAAGCAGATGACAAAACAAGATTTATTGTGCAAGGATTTTCTTGGGGATGCCTCTATGATGGAAAATAGGGAAAGACCCAGGAAAGGCTGCAAGTGCTGTAAAACTATGATACAAATCAGATGCCAAGTGAAGTATAGAGGAAGGAAATACTGGGTGGAAATATGTTAGACTGTTATGCCAATCTTTCTTTGCCACAAAGAAATTGTGGCAAAAGCATCAGGGAATTCCCAAGCCAAAGCCAGTTATCAGGAGGGTCCCAAGTTTCCAAGGAACAGGTCAGCCTCAGTATAGTCCTTTTGAGGTGCGGTCTTTTAGCAACTGCAGACATAGATTCCAGAATGAAACAGCTGCGGCTCTTGGTCAGTTATACTCCATAGAGTTGGAAGTCAGTGAAGAAGGAGAGTGAATTCTCAGGGCTCCCACATAATGGTTTATTTATATATAAGTTTCCCTGTGCAAAGTTTTCAGACTTTAAAGGATCCTTTTTGAGATCATAGGGACGTCAGAGGTTCTTCATCACTAAATTCCATCTTCAACAAAGGAAAGAACTACGGTTGAAAGATGTTACTTAATTTTCTCAACAGCACACCATGAGCTAGTTTTAAACCTAGGACATGAACCTCATGCCTGGCTTCCCATGTTGCCTCATTTCCATGCCAGCTGCCTCACTTTATACCTGACACATGAAATTCTGATTTCTGGATTAAAACGTATACACCCTTCACTCCTACTCTTTAGCAGAGTAATCAAGCTCGACATCATTAACCATTAACCTTTTCTGTTTGCCTGGTAGAGCAGGTGAGAGAGGGTAGCAGGCAATGAGCTCCTAGGATGCTGGATAGGTGCCAATACAATTATGCTCCTCTGGCTCTCTGAACCGGCAGCTGTGTCTGAGGTTGACAAGAAGTGTAGGTGAGGCATCCCTGGGCACCAAGCTGCATGAAGACTTCACTCATCTCCTGGTTAGCCGGGGCTGGCAACCTGACAATCAGCACAGTGAGTTCAGCCTGTTATCCTTTTGTGTAGAGGACAGACTTATTGGGAAGCCCCAGTCAGATGAGAGCTACCTTCCTGAATCCTACATTTGGAGTGTTGTCCTCCAGCTGTCTCTCTTCTTATTATTGTGAGGAGTATTGTGGGGATGATTAAATAGTGATTCAAGGCTGCCACTTCCATAATCACATCTTCTGACCTCTTGATGAGACGGCAATGATTGCAGATAGATTCCCACAAACACAAACAATGTGATAAGATATTTTTAAATGTGATATTGTCTTTCATGAATATATAGATTAATCATATTATTTTTTCTATTATATAAATTTTAGCTGAAAATTAGAATAACTTGCCTATTCTACTATTCTATTTCCACATACTGAAATAAATATCTCTGTACTAAATGCAGTCTTGTGATAGACTCAAATCCACACAAATAATGATATGCTGAGAGTTCTGACCTGTTCTAGGAGCAGGTTGGTTTTAATGTACCATATATTTGTCTGCACTTAACATGTATAAAACCTAACTGAGATGTTAGAGCACAAATGATAGGAAAAAATGAAGTAGAATATCATAAAGTATTAAACTAAATATACAGATCCAAAATATATAGTAATAACCACTAAGATAATGTTATAATAATAGCATTATTTGTCATATGTATAATGCTTAGGAATGTCATGGCCATTTCACATAATTTTCTTCACTAGAGCTTTTGGAAATGAATAGAGCAAGAATTATTATTTTTACACTAAAGATAAATTAACCTGCTCTTAATACAGGTTAAGAGATAAATAATTTTGTGAAATTTCATATAACTACAACATAAGAGACTTTGGACAAGAACTTTGATTCCTATTCTAATAATATATTTCATGGTCAATCATACAGTTACTACTGGATGGAGTTATCAGAATTTTTCATGTCAATGTTAGGAGTTGAGAAAGTAAAATCAATCAAAAAATATTACAGAACACTTTTACTCTGGGTCATTTCTGTACAAAGAACACTGCAAAACACAAGAGAAAGAGGACATAGAGAGGATCTCCATTGGCTGTCACTGAGGTGGCTTCCCATAGAAAGCACACCTAAGAGTCATTTTCCTAGAGGTAGTAGGTTATTATTTGCCCTAACTTCCTAATAGGCTTGTTCACAATGCTATTTCTTGACAATTCCACAAGTTCCTGATAGGATATTTTAAAGGTATAAAAATCTGAGTTTCCTAGAATTCTAGTGAGACTTTAACTAAATTCCATAAAATAATTAGAAAAAAAAGGAGAAAACATGGTTTATTCTTAAATCTTAAGTTTGTAGTCAGGAATGTGGAGCTATAGAAATCTAGATAATCCATTGTTTTGTATTCAATAAATGCCTCATAAGAGATGTGATGTCGATTTAACCTTAAACAATAGGTAAAATTTAGACAGGGAGGAAAAAAAAAGGTATTCATGAGAGAAAGCTGTGTTCATGAGATGTGTTTGGTACCTGGTGTGTGCTGGGTTTAGGAGATTATTTAAGTTAGAAAATTTTAGAGAAAGTCATCTTCTGAGGGGGGAACATCAATTCTTACTACTAATCTTAGAAATACAACTTTTTCTTCCTTTAAAATATTCTATTGAAAGCTTGGGCAATTGTCAAAGAATATCTCTGTGGTTGGCCTATCAGAAAATTAGGACCAATAATCAACTCACCACCTCTAGGAGAATGACCTAAATGTATATGCTCTGCCTGTGTGGGGAATTACCTCAGCAAAGGCCAATTGAGAGAGAAAACCTCAATACTAAGAGCATTCCTCTTTCATATTTCTGTACATGATTATTTTTTCCAAAATAAAGGAGAAAAAACAAAAAAGGGAAGGATAGAGTACTAGCCCCATTAGTTAATACTAAATATAATAATTGTGTAATAGCCATATGTTTGATTCAAAAGCATCCCACTTGCACTGGTCACTAACTTACCACTCTAGACTAGATGCTTAATGTGTTCTACATAGCTCTTCTCCCAACTGCAGAAGTCATGGTCTCCTTTTATATCTTGTAAAGAATCTGATAAACAAATTACTCCATAGGTAGCTCTGTAAGGTTGTGGGAAAAAGTTACTGGAGTTAAAAATCAAAGGTATAAGATCCAGTATTACTAACTACTTATAAGATTGTGAAAGAAGAACAAAGAGCATTGCTCATCACTCAGTTCTGCAAGGGTTAAGTCACTACCCACTGACAGTACACCTTGAGAGGAATTCAGAATGAAAAACAAGATGAAGCACTTTGTGCTTTGGATAAATGGACCCCTAGGTAGTTAAATGCATATCTCAGGAAGAATTTTAATGACTCCAGATTGTTGCATCTTCCCATACATAGAAAAGCACTAAAATAATTAAATTAAGATGTCGGTTCATTGTGATTAGCAGTAATCTTTTACCAAGATGTATGCTAGACTACATGTATTTCCCAGCCAAAAAAAAAAATATACATAAACTCTCCCTTATCTCTTCAGAGCAGCTCTTTGGGGCTGAGTGCCTGTTTCCCAATCTATAGTCCTCCATAAGAGCCTGAATAAAACTTAAATTCACAACCCTTATATTGTGTGTTTTTCTTTAAGTCAACAGGATTTTAGCTAAACTAAGATCTCTTTGGATCTTAGTAAATGCAGGTGTTGAAGAAATGATCTCTAAGTAATTTTCCAACTCTAATATTTTATGATATTTACTTAGAGATGTAAGTTCCAAATGAGTGAATAAATATAGAAGTGCTCTGAATAGTAAACTGTATTCAATAAATTAATATTATGAAAATTATCCCATGAAGTGTACTTGCTATATTCTGAGAGGAACAGAACCCTGGGAAAAGAATGGTCAGATATTTTGTTGCTTGTTGGCATCGTTTGCTCTTTGGTTTTCTGCATTCCACCTGCCCAGCTGTGCATATTTCTTATTTCACCCATTTCTGCCTTCTGAACTTGGGGTGTTAATCCCCATGTTAAGGTCTCATGTGGCCACAGAGCTCTACCTCCAAAGAGACTAAAGCAGGAGTTTTTGACAAACTACCACCAGCCATGGAGATTATAGAGCAATCCTCAGACTGATTTGCTTTTCAATACAAAAATGGAAATTCAAGCATCATGTTACAAGCACTATGTCTCCACACCACCACATACACTACCTCCTTCCTTGTTATCTGTCTCTGTCTTGCCTGTTACTTCCATCATAATTAATCAAGGTTAACAATGAAGGCATAGTGCCAGCTCTCATCACTGTCAGGTGTTCTAATGGGCTTGGATGTATGCACATGTTGAGGGGATATTTAAATGATGTTTGTGTGCTGCACAGTCAGAATAAACATTTCTGCACTGGCTTCTTTGGTCTCCTAAAGGCCAGCTATCACAGTACAAGAATATTTTTTAAGTGGATATAAATAAATCCAGGTGGTTCCACCCTATCCCACAAGGCCTCATGTGTCTCAATGGCTCATCTCAGTTTGTCTTTCAACAGATTTTAGCGGGCACAGTTATCACATTTCAAATAAGCTTGGGTTCCAACCACAGAATTAAAAACAAAAATGAAACCCTTTCTAAAAGTATTGTAAGGGGTTATTGCTAGAGTTGGGGAAAAAGAAAGAAAGGGGAATCAGTTTCTCCCATCAGAAAAGTCAAGGAGAGATTTCTGTGTCATGCATTATTAGCAACTTTAGGGTAAAACAATAGATGTTCTTGACTTTAGTTTGAACCTGGTGTCAGTGTCAAAATGCAGATAGAACAAGTTGTAAATACTTGCAAATTGCCAAATTTATTTGAAGCAAATTGGAAGTGGGGGTAATTCAGAAGGGAGTTAGAATTAGAAAAGACTTCTCAAACAAGGCATTTGACATGGAGGAAAAGAACATTTTAACATAGGAGAATCCATATAAGAAAAGGAAAGCAAACAAATCCACAACATATTCTGGGAATTGTGAAAAGATAATATGCTGGAGCACATATTGCATGAGGTGGGGGTGAATAAAGAAGAGGTAAAAGAAACTAGTAGGAATATATGGAGTCAGACTGAGAAATGATGAGGACCTTCAATAAAGATGTCCTTGAGAATGTAGATGACAGAAGAGTAAATCATTTGATATTTCTGTGAGGAGTAGGATCAGTGGAACCCAAGTTACAAATAAATATAAAAACTCTAGCTGGAGTTATTGCATGAAAGATAAGATCAAAATTACAAAAGAAAGTGATTTGATGAAAAGTTAAGTTTCATGTATACTGCATCATATATACCCATAAGACATAGATATAGAATATCTAAGCAGTTGTTGGAAATACAGGCCTGGATGTGAGGAGAGAGAAAGGAGATGAAAATTTGGTGACAAGAGAAATACAAGGATTGGAATTTAAAATTTTTATAGTTTGGAAAGTGTTGGGAAGTCCCAAGTATAGATTAGGAAAGTGATCAGTGTGGTAGGAAATAAGTCAGAAATAAGTAAAAACCAGAGTGTGTAGGGCTTGAAACCTAAGACAAGAGTTCATGTTGTGTACTGGACATTGCAAAAGTCAAAAGGATTACAGTATGAGAAATAAAGAGGATTGTTGGAGTCGGCAATTAAGTACAAGTGTAAGTAATTTCAGAAGAGAAGGAAAAGCAAAATCCCAGAGGGAGAGTAGACGAAAGGTTAACTATGGATTTAGAGTGTAACTAATCGAAAAAAAAAAGTTTCAAAGTAAAGAGGACAGCAGTAGGATGATAATTCTGTGGTTTGAGAAGATTACAGGTGAGGGTAAGTGAAAGGTAAAATTGAAGTATATCACAAGTGTCAGTTCCAACCGTCAAGTCTGATCACCTCTATGCCGATATTTTGGAAGAGAAGGTGTCTCAAGGGTTCTAGGTTATCACCTGGCTCCCATTTATCAATTGGCCCTTTTAGCAGTTAGAAACTACCTAGAACTCTTGAGCACATTTCCCCTCTATATTATGCTGCAACTTTGGCCCAACACTTAAGGGGGGAATGATGCAATTTTTCTACATGGCCAGAGGCTAAATGGGTGAACCAGTCTCCATTAAGATGTTGGAGTAACAAAAACAAAAAGCAAAAACCAAAAAAACGCCACTAAAAACAGGGAAACAAGGAGGGAAATCAGAATCTCAGCTGATGGGAGCAAGTAACATGACTGCTAAGAAAATTAATGTTACATCTGAGTTGCCACGGTGTACTCAATAAAAACAGAATGGAAGAGAAGAAGAGAAGATATATAGAATGTAGGGTTTGGGATTGAATTAGGATCCTAGAGCCAGAGAGAGGATTAAAAACCAAGATGTCTGGCAAAGAGAGAGACAGACAGGCAAGACTGGAACAAGCAGGTAGAAGACTGATTTTGAATCAAACAAGTGGGTTTATTAGGAAAGGGTACAAAATCTCTATGGGTACCAACCCAAATGAGGAAATAAGTAGCAATTAACACAGGTATCCAATACATTTTCTTCTGTAGAACTGTGGTTGGTCAAAACATCAAGAAATCATTTAAAGTTGCAATCATGGAGTCTCTAATTATAACTCTAGAAGCAAGTCCAATATACCCAAAGTAAGTTAGGAAAAGCTGGTAGTGGAGACAAATACAGGCAAGATGGGAATTAAGATGGATGAACTTTGAATACAAATACTTCTGTGCTTTTCAAGAGTGGTGACACAGACATGACCAGTGGTGGGGTTTTTGTAATAACATCACCTTTAATTTGTACACATTTTATTTAGTTAAGCTTTCCTCTCAATTGATCCACACAACAACATTAGCAAAAGCAAGGTTAGAAATAAGAATCACCACTTGTAGATAAGAAGCATATTAAAGTAATTATCTCAAGGTCTTGAAATTACTGGCAAAGTCAAACCGAGAACTGGTGAGTCTTAGTCCAGTATCTTTGTGTGTGTGTGTGTGTGTGTGTGTGTGTCCTATTTCTTTATAAATTCCAATAATTTTTTAAATTTCAGATTAAAACAAAATGATTAAGGAGGCTGATGATAATTCTAATAATTCTTTTAATTCCTTTTTTCTTGGCTCCTTTCTTTCTCAGGTTCAAGACGTGAATGTGAGAGATAATTCTACATTTTGAAAAAAGTGAAAAACAATTTCCTTTCTTTTGCTATCTAAGCTTCTTAATGAAGGCCTATGGGATCAGGATATAGTTGAAAAACTGAAACAAACCTCATGAGAGTAAGATTTGACTGCTTTTCTCCCTGAACACTCTCTCCTTGATCTACAAGCATTCCACACACAAGGACAGCAACTAAGCCACATTTCTCCCTTGTTCAGCCTCACTCCCTCCTTATTTTTTTAGAGTCTTTTGTCATTTAGGAAATTAGACTAAAATAATGAAGCATTCCTTTGTGAATAATCTTGTAAAGCTGTTGGTCTAGTTGCTTAGGGTAATAGCTCTTCATCTCTGTGGAAAAAATAAAGAGTGAGTTGAACAGGTGTTGAGGAGACAATGAAAGTGACCAGTTAAATCTCAGAATTTTTTTTCATTACCAAAAAGAAAAGAAAAAAATAAGATTAACTGTTCTCTGGATGGTGGAGTTTTCCAGGAGACCAAGTAAGTCTTCTATAGACTGTTTTATCTTCCTGACTGTGATTTACCAGACAGACACCAAATTTGTTCTGAGCACCATTGATGCCTCAGACACAATGGTGGATGACAGTCCACATAACCTCTCTTTCAGCTTTCATCTCATATATTCCATTTGAAGTTGAGTCCTGACAAGAGAAAGGCATGGAATTAATATTACCTTGTATCAGCTCAGTCTCCAGAGGGAACAGCAAGGTTTTTCTGGAAACAATAAACCCTTTAAATATGACAGGGGAAATGGAACCTTAGGAGGTCTCTAAAAGTATCCATTATTAAAGAAAAGGGAGAAAAAGTCCTCATGGTGACTTTGATTCTTTTTTTCTTTTCAACAAAAACAGTGAACTAGTGCCAGTTTTACATACAAATTTAAAGATGTGGGATGATTTATGTTAAAAATCTCTCTTTCCCCTCCCCTATAGCACATGCAGTGGAGAGAAAGAATTCATTATGCCTGTATTTCTTATGACATTGATATTCCTTTCTTTTTTAAACTTTACCAAATAAAATTAAAATAAAACTGATGACAACTTTGAAAAATAAAGTCCAGAGGAAAAACATTATATCTGATCACATATATAAAGGTCAGATTTAATAGCCCAAATATGCAGGCAAGAACATATGTGTCCATCTCAAGCACTAGAAAAATTGTTAAATGAAACTTAAATGTGTGGATTTCCACAAGATTTAAACAGGGAAAAAGAAATTAGATACATGCACACACAATTGCATATGTGTATGTACATATGTGTATATTAATACAATATCTTACTGTAATAATTTATTACAATTAAAAATACATATGTGAACTGTATCTCACTAAATTTTTTTAAAAAATGAAAGTACTTAAAAATAAGAACATTCCATCTGTATGCAGCAGAATACACATTCTTCTAATGTACACATGGAATATTTTCCAGAATAGATCACATGCTATGCCATCAAAGAAGTCTCAATAAATTTAAGAAGATTGAAATCATAGCAGGCAACTTTTCCAAACACAAGGCTATGAGCTAGAAATCACCTACAAGAACAAAACTGAAAGAAACCACAAATATGTGTGAGGCTAAAGAGTATTCTGTAAACAAATCAAAGAGTAAATTTAAAAATACCTGGAGACAAATGAAAACAAGAACACAATGATCCAAAACCTATGGAATGTGGAAAAAGCAATTTTAAGAGGGAAATTTATGGTGGTGTACGGCTACCTCAGGAAACAAAAATATCTCAAATAAGCAACTTAAACTTACACCTAAAGGAACTAGGAAAAGTAGAACAAAGCCCAAAATTAGTAGAAGGAAGTACTGTAAATAATAAAGATCAGAGCAGAGACAAAAGATATGGAGACTATAAAAACAGTAGAAAATATTATTGAAACTAAGAGCTGGTTCTTTGACAAGATAAACAAAATTGATAAATCTTCAGCCAGACTCATCAAGTGAAAAAAAGGGAGAGGTTTAAAATCAATAAAATCAGAAATTAAATAGAAATTACAGCCAACAAACAAAAATACGAATTTAATAAGAAATTACTATGGTAATTTTATGCCAATAAAATGGACAACCTAGAAGAAATGAACAAATTCCTAGAAATATGCCCTCTCCCAAGACTGAATCAGGAAGAAATAGAAAATAGGAACAGGCCAATTACCAACAATAAAACTAAATTTGTAATAAATAAATTTCCAACAAACAAAATTTGAGGACCTGATGCCTTCACAGGTGAATTCACCAAACATTTAAAGAGTAAACACCCATCTTTCTCAAACTGTGCCAAAAAAATTAAGGAGGAGGGAACACACCCAAACTCATTCTACAAGGCCAGAATCACCCTGATAATAAAATCTAATACATTACAAAATGAAAATCACAGGCCAATATTACTGATGAACATACATGCAAAACTTCTCAACAAAATATTGGCAAACAAAATTCAAGAATACATTAAAAGGATCTTACACCATGATTAGGTGGGATTTATCCCAAGAATGAAGGGATGTTTCAATATCCACAAAGCAATCAATGTGATACACCACATTAAAAAACTGAATAATAAAAATCATGCAAACATATCAACAGATGCAGACAAAGATTTTGACAAGATTCAACATCCATTTATGATAAAAACTCTCAACAAAGTGGGTATAGAGGAAACATACTTCAACAAAATAAAGGTCATATATGACAAGCCCACAGCTAACATCATACTCAATGGTAAAAAGCTGAAAGCATTTCTTTTGAGATCAGGAACAAGGCAAGGATGCCATATCATTCCACTTTTATTTAACATAGTATTGGAAGTCCTAGCCACAGCCATCAGACAAGAAAAATAAAAATGATCCAGGTTGGAAAGGAAGAAGTCAAACTGTCACAGTTTGCAGATGATGTGATACTATACACAGAAAATCCTAAAGATACCACCCAAAAACTATTAGAAATTATCAATGAATTCAGTAAAACTGCAGGATACAAAATGTACAGAAATCTGGTGCATTTCTATACACTAACAATGAACTCTCAGAAAAAGAAATTTAAAAAAAGTCTCATTTACAATCACATCAATATAATAAAATATCTAGAAATAAATCTAACTATGGAGGTATACAACCTATACTTGGAAAACTATAAGACACTGATGAAAGAAATTAAGGACAACACCCAAAAATGGAAAGATATACTGTACTCATGGATTAGAACAATTAATATTGTTAAAATGACCATACTACCCAAGGCAACCTACAGATTCAGTGCAATCCCTATCACAATCCAATGGCATTTTTCACACAAGTAGAACAAATAATTTTAAAATTTGTATGGAAACACAAAAAACCCCAAATAGCCAAAATGATCTTGACAAAGAACAAAGCTGGATGTATCACACTTCCTGATTTCAAACTATACTACAAAGCTACAGTAATCAAAGCTATATGGTTCTGGCACAAAAGCAGACATGTAGATCAATCAAACAGAAGAGATCCCAGAAATAAATCCACACTTATATGGTCAATTACTCTATGTCAAAGGAGGAAAGACTATACAATGGGGAAAAGATAGCCTCTTCAATATGTCGTGTTGGGAAAACTGGACAGCTACATGCAAAAAAATAAAACTGGGTTACTTTTTTACATCATGTAGAAAAAATTAACATGAAATGGATTAAAGACTTAAATATAAAATTTGAAACCATAAAACTTCTAGAAGAAAACATAGGCAGTATGCTCATTGACATTAGTCTAGCAATGTGTTTTTTGTATCTGTTTCCTCAGGCAAAGTAAACAAAAGCAAAAATAAATGACATAGATACATCAAACTAAAAATCTTTTACACAGCAAAGGATACTATTGGGTTAGCCAAAAATTTTGTTCAGGGGCTTCTCTTGTGGTGCAGTGGTTGAGAATCTGCCTGCTAATGCAGGGGACATGGGTTCGAGCCCTGGTCTGGGAGGATCCCACATGCCACGGAGCAACTAGGCCCGTGAGCCACAACTATTGAGCCTGCACGTCTGGAGCCTGTGCTCCGCAACAAGAGAGGTCGCAATAGTGAGAGGTCTGTGCACCGCAATGAAGCATGGCCCCTGCTTACCACAACTAGAGAAAGCCCTTGCACAGAAACGAAGACCCAACACAGCAAAAATTAATTAATTAATTAATAAACTCCTACCCCAAAATCTTAAAAAAAATTCGTTCAGGTATTTCCATAAGATGTTACAAAAAACTTAATGAACTTTTTGGCCAACCCAATGTCAACAAAATGAAAAGTTTACCTACTGAATGGAAGAATATATTTGCAAATGATATATCTGATAAGGGGTTGATATCCAAAATATATAGAAAATTCATACAATTTAACATCAAAACAAACAACTTGATTAAAAAATGGACAGAGGAGCTTAATAGGTATTTTTCCAAAGAAGACATACAGATGGCCAACAGGCACACAGAAAGATGCTCAAGATCACTAATCATCAGGGAAATGCAAATCAAAACCACAATGAACTCTCATCTCACACAAGACTGAACTCTCATCTCACACCTGTCAGAATGGCAATTATCAAAAAGTCAACAAATAAAAAGTGCTGGCCAAGATGTGGAGAAAAGGGAACCCTCATGCAATGTTGGTGAAAATGTAAATTGATGCAGTCTCTATGGCATAAATTGATGCAGCCACTATGGAAAACAATATGGAGGTTCCTCAAAAACATTAAAAATAGTACTACCATGCAGTCTATCCAAAGAAAACAAAAACACTAATTCCAAAGGATACATGTATTACTATGTTCATTGCAGCATTATTTACAGTAAGCAAGATATGGAAGCAATCTAAGTGTCTATTAATAGATGAATGGATAAAGAAGATGTAATATATACATGTAAAACCCTTCCAAAGTCCATACAACACAGGTGGACCTTGGAAGAATTATGCTAAGTGAAATAAGTCTGAAAAAGAAAGACAAATACTGTATGATTTCACTTGTATGTTGAATCTAAAAAACAAAAGAAATGAGCAAATATAACAAAACAAAAACTGAGTCATAGCTGAGTCATACAGAGAATAAACAGACGGTTGTCAGAGGGGAGGAGGGATAGAAGAGGAGAGAAATAAGTGAGGGAGATTAAGAGGTATAAACTTCCAGTTACAAAATAAATGAGTCATGGTTATGAAGTGTACAGTGTGGAAATATAGTCAATAATTATGCAATATCTTTTTATGGTGACAGATGGTAACTAGGTTTATCTTGGCTATCATTTTAAAATATATCAAAATATTTAATCGCTATGTTGTGTACCAGGAACTAACATAGTGCTATAGGTGAACTATACTTCAAAAACAAACAAACAAGCAAACAGAGAAAGAGATCAGATTTGTGGTTATCAGAGCCAGAGTGTTGGGGAGAGCGAGAACCAGATAAAGGTAGTCAAAATGTACAAACTTCTCTTTATAAGATAAATAAATACTAGGAATGTAATGTATAACATGATAAATATAATTAACACTGTTGTATGTTACATATGAAAGTTAAGAGAGTAAATCCTAAGAGTTTCCATCACAAGGAAAAAATAATATTTTTATATTTCTTTAATCTATATGAGATGATTGATGTTCACTAAACTTATTGTGGTAATCATTTCATGATATATGTAAGTCAAGTTATCATGCTGTACACTTTAAATTATACATTGCTTTATGTCAATTATATCTCAATAAAACAGGAAAAAAGAGAAAAAAGTACATTTACTCACTTGGCATTTAGCAAAGATGGTCTGATATTTTTCAAATCTCTTTTTGTTGAGTAACTTGTAATATCTTCTCTAACTAGATATTGAAGAAAATAAATCTGAGGCAACACTGTATGTTGAATCTGGAGTCCAAAATACTAAACTTCCTACTTGTAAAAGTAGCTTATTTTTTCTGTGTGATAAAACCATTATCTGTAAAATGGGTATAATAATATTTATCTCACAACATTCTTTGGAGGGCCAATCAAGTGGAATCATTTACATGAGTAGTTATAAATAATAAAAATCCCTTCTGGGAATGCTGAGAAGCACTGGGACTCCAGTTTAGGATGTTTACAGAATAAGGCTGAGCATGGGATTGACTAGGACTAAAAGAGAGAACAAGTAAGTCTTGAATTCCAGGTTCATTGGTGCTCATCTAGGATTGTAAGGATGAGGGCCAGCACTGGTGTCCCACTGGAATTAGGGAGACTGTTTTAATTATCTATTGTAGTATCACAATTTACCTCAAAATTCTTTGGCTTACTATCTCACAATTTTTGTGGGTCAGGAATCCAAGCAGTATGTTGCTGGGAGCCTCTAACTCAGGATCTCTCATAGTCTGTAATCAAGGTAATGGCCTGGGCTGAAGTCATCTCAAGGCTGGGATGGGAAGGATATGTTTCTAAGCTCTTTCATTTGGATGGCGGCAGGCCTCAGAAGATTCTCTTCCAAGTTCATTCAGGTGACTGTTGACCTGCTTTAGGAGCGCTGCAAACAAGAAACATCTGTTCCTAGCTACATGGGGCTCTCCATAGGGCTGCATAACATGGTAGCTTGTTTACGAAGAGCAATAGCTCAGAGAAGAAGCCAGTCTTTTTGTAACTTAATCTCCAAATTGACATCCATAACTTCTTATGTATTCTATTTCACAGAAGGGAATCACTAGGTCCAGCCTATACCCAAGAGAAAGGAGTTACCCAGGGCCATAAATACCAGGAACAGGGATCTATGGGGTCCACTTTAGAGGCTGCCTGCCAAACTGGGAGAAAGATCTGGAAAGATCTGTAAGAACCTGATGGAAAGCACCCTAGAAACCCCAGGAAAGGTCTACTCACAAAAGAAATGGAAAGGTTCAGAAGTTAGGGCTTGGGAAATCCCCTGTCACCATGGTACACAAAGGAAGAAGGGTGTTTTGAGCCCCTGGAACTCAGAAGGACATATTAACAATTTTACATTTCCAGGGTCCCTCGCTCTAACTAGAAGACTTGATGTTTGGGGATCTTTTTAAATTTGATATTTAAGTTAAGTCATGGAGATATGTATTCCCTAATTGAAAGCTGAGGAGAGAGTCTCTGAGTTATCCAAACACTGGCATACGGCCCTGGTCAGTGGTTAAACCAGGTCTGGAACGAAGTGTTATGATTTCCAACCTGTATTCTTCTGAGGTTGCCACATTCTCCTTGGTGTAAAAGACACATGACAGTACAGAGCAGAATATTCCATGGCACGTGTGTCTGTGCTGGTGATTGGTGTTTATTCATCAAGCAAAGGGGATCATAGCAAAGATGCTTTTAAGATCTCACGTATCTCGTTTTCCCCATGGGACAGGTAATTTAATACAAAGAGTTGCTCCAAGAAAAGCATTGCAATTTACCTTCACTTACCAGGTGCAAGGAAACTGCAATGAACAGGAACACAGCTGAACTCAATTAAGCACTCTTCCCCCCCCCCCCCACCGCCAACCACCACCACCACCAGAATGTTCCTTTAAGAGGGAAGAGGCGAGCTACGGTAAGTGACCTAATGTTTGTTAGCAATTTCTCTAAAAATGCCACATCCTAAGTATGTCCTGGGTCAGAACACACTAATCTGAAATTTGTATACATTGTTAATTGATGTCCCTGAGGGATCACAAACTTATTTATTCGAGGAAGATTCAGTGATATTCATCAGACAGGAATTAATGAGGTAAGCACATAGAACCACACATTAAGAAAATTTTCCACAGCCAAATGGGATTAAAAGTAACTGGGATCTGGGGGTAGATCTTTGTGTCCCAGAATAAAGTGAAATAAAATAACCGGAGACTACTATAACAAATGGCCTGTATGTAAAAGTTTGATCTCTTAAATATATTTAATAGTTTAATTTCTATAGGTTAAAAGTGATATCATTAAGAATTAAAACTTTAGTTAAATTAAATTAATGACTTTTTTTTAAAACCACACCTTCCATTTTATAAAACATTTTCACACACATTATCTCCAGCTAACTTCAATCATTTGTATTTGCTCATTGCAAAAAACTGCCCCAGGTGAAAAGCTTTATCTAGATTTCCCTTTCTCAATATTATATGTTGTTGTTGTTGTCAACAACAATACTAATGTTTTTACTACCTAACAACATTCCTCCCAACACATCAATAAGCACACTTCACCTGACCAACTCCTCCTTATCTCCTCCTTTGATCTCAATTTAACCTTCACTTCCTCTAGGGTCATTACCATCCTAGACTGAATTTTATAATCCATTGAAGGCCATACCCACACCAATTACTTCAAGATCACTTGAGACAGGGCCAAGCATCCATATAGTTTTAAAGCACTCCAGGTGATTCAAATGTAATCATGAATTTGAGAAAATAAACCAGAGTTAAAAGGTTTTGCATGGGAACAGTGTTGGTTTTAGTCAGACCCAGGCAAACAAGAATTCAAATATACTCTATGTTGTGACAAGTATCCAGAGTCATTTATCTGGACTGTGAATAGCGAGAAGATAAGGATTTACTGTAAGCCTTTTTGTTTTTAATATCCCTATAGCATGTAGCTCCTACATAGCTATGCAGTGAGCAATAGTAGACCTTAACAAAACTATCTGTACATCAGAATCTCTAGGGAAGTTTATGAAATGTGGAAATTCTTAGGTCTGACTCCACACCTATAGAATCAAAGTTTGTGGATTTAGATAATTCTGATACCATAGATTGAGGAGACATTAGTCTAAAGTGAAGGGACCTTGGAATTCATTTTCTTTGAAAATATACCCAAGAGCAGTAATCGCAAGTAAAACCTCACGACAGATGCTTGAACATTTCTAGTGACATGATGTTCGCTATTTCTCCTTCAAGTCCACTTCACTGTTAGACCACTATGGTATTAGCCCATTCTTGCTGATCGATATCTTTCAAAGTCTTTTTCTTTATAATGAATATTTGTTAGTCCTTGCTGTCTCTTTCAAAAATGTTAAGGAGTATGAGGTTATAGTAGTAAACATAATAAATTGCCTGGCCATAGAAACTGAGGGGTATAAACAAGTAAAAATAAATTAAGATAGTATGTTAAGTACTACCAAAGGAGTTCCAAACAGGATGATGACCTGAACTTGTACAACAGGCATATAAGTCAGTCTTGCGGGAGTCCAGGAAGGTTTCCTAGAAAAAATGTGGACTAAGATGAGGCCTGGAAAGTTAGTAGGGATTATCTAGGGGAAATGTGTGACTAGAAGGGGAAGGGCAGAACACTATATAAGAGTATTGTAGAGCAGTATTCTAGGCAAATACTTTTTCCAGGGATTAAGGTGACCAACTATCCTGGTTTGTCCAGGACTTTCCTAGTTTTAGCACTGAACGTTTCATGTTTTGGTAAACCTATTAGTCTCAGGTTAGTAACCACAGGGGTTTAATGGACATTGCTGTGGTGAGATGGCCAAAATGATTTCATTTAAAAGAAGATGGTTAATAAAGTTTATCACTGATGCTCAGTCTCCAGTGTGCATGCAGAGTTTAAGGAAGGACTTCAGAAAGTATGGAAAAGATTATTAAAGAGATTATAGAATGATAATAAAGACACATAACCAATTTTACAATTTTTCTTGCATTATCCTGTTCATATTTTCAAAATGACTCTGTGTGTCATCTCTAATACATGTGTGATAGATACAGACCTGACTCCTATGCTAGATAGTTATGTCAGGCCTTAGTCTTTGGACAGATCTTAGAGAAATACTCATCATATAGGAACTTATCAAGTCCAGAAATTGGTTTCACCAATATCAACTGATAAGAAAAGAGTTTTTTAAATTGCTTGGTCAATTTGAAGATTTAAGAGAAAAGATTACCAGGAAAAGAATACTCTGATCTCAGACTTAGAAAGAAGGCAGATATGATGTAAGAAAGAAGACAGATATGAAATGATGTCCTAGAATTTCTTGGAACAGAGTTTAAGGCAAAGTTCTCTTTTAAGTGAACATGCTAGTGGAATTTTTTAAGTTAACTAGTTGACAAGACTACTTAGCATATTAGAACATTGTATACTCCAAAGTTAAAAGATTAAAAATAATTTTTTCTCCTACTGTCTCACAATCAATTGCTTTCTGCAGCTTGCCTGAAACAGCTGTTTCCTTATTCTTTCTTAATGAGGCTTGACCACTGGCATGTAATATTCAATGCCAGTTTTCAAATGTGATTCGTGGAAAATTAAAAATCCCCTTTTCTATATTTTTTTTCTGGTTTGCATGAGGAATTTGGAGATATTAGTCCAAGAGGAAACATTAGGAACTCACACTTACCTGGGAGCTCCATGCCCTAAGAGAAAATGAGAATCTCTTTGTACAGCTTAGCATTAAAGCAAGAGGGACTTATTCTTTTATTCCTTTAATGGATATTTGCATTTTAAATGAAACTTACAGACTTCAACAGTGTTTAATCTAAAGGAATTGTTTTCATACTCTAGCAAGTTGGGAAGCGCTGAAGAAACTATTTCAGGTGTGGGGGCTACATTATGTCATAACAATATGGTATGACTAAAGAAGAGGTAAACTTAGAGTCCATTATATTTATGATCTTTGCTGTTACTAATGTATAATAATAATAATTGCTATTATCACTAACACTCAGCATTGGATATGAGCCAAGCACTATTCAAGGTACTAAGGATGCAACAGGAACAAAGTCCATGCACTCATGAAACTTTTAATCTAACAGATAACTAATGAATGAACAAACCAATACTCAAACAAGAAAAATGCCAGTTGATGATAAATGTTAGTGATGGAGAGGGACTGGAATACTACTATTTTATTTATCGCCATAATTTTGTTGCCATAATCATAATTATGTTTACTCAGGATATCTGAAATCAGATAAACTGAGAATAAAGGAATACATTATCTCACCATTCAACAAATATTTGTAGAACTTTTTCCATATTGCAGGTAATGTATTAGATGCTAGAAACAACACTTTCTATTGAACTGTGCATCAATGATTCAGGTCCTCACCTCCTTTTGGGAACCAATTATTCTGGCAACATATGGAGGTGGTATGAGACTCTCCCTCACACTATCTCATGCTTGTTCCCTATATCCTTATTTTCTCTTTCTTTTTTTTTTCTTTAACATCTTTATTGAGGTATAATTGCTTTACAATGGTGTGTTAGTTTCTGCTTTATAACAAAGTGAATCAGTTATACATATACATATGTTCCCATATCTCTTCCCTCTTGTGTCTCCCTCCCTCCCACCCTCCCTATCCGACCACCCCAGGCTTTCACAAAGCACCGAGCCTATATCCCTGTGCCATGCGGCTGCTTCCCACTAGCTATCTACATTACGTTTGTTAGTGTGTACATGTCTGTGACTCTCTCTCACCCTGTCACAGCTCACTTTTCCCCCTCCCCATATCCTCAAGTCCGTTCTCCAGTAGGTCTGTGTCTTTATTCCTGTCTTACCCCTAGGTTCCTCATGACATTTTTTTTCTTCTTAAATTCCATATATATGTGTTAGCATACGGTATTTGTCTTTTTCTTTCTGACTTATTTCACTCTGTATGACAGACTCTAGGTTTATCCACCTCATTACAAATAGCTCAATTTCATTTCTTTTTATGGCTGAGTAATATTCCATTGTATATATGTGCCACATCTTCTTTATCCATTCATCCGATGATGGACACTTAGGTTGTTTCCATCTCCGGACTATTGTAAATAGAGCTGCAATGAACATTTTGGTGCATGACTTTTTGAATTTTGGTTTTCTCAGGGTATATGTCCAGTAGTGGGATTGCTGGGTCATATGGTAGTTCTATTTGTAGTTTTTTAAGGAACCTCCATACTGTTCTGCATAGTGGCTGTATCAATTCACATTCCCACCAGCAGTGCAAGAGTGTTCCCTTTTCTCCACACCCTCTCCAGCATTTATTGTTTCTAGATTTTTTCATGATGGCCATTCTGACTGGTGTGACATGATATCTCATTGTAGTTTTGATTTGCATTTCTCTAATGATTAATGATGTTGAGCATTCTTTCATGTGTTTGTTGGCAGTCTGTATATCTTCTTTGCAGAAATGTCTATTTAGGTCTTCTGCCCATTTTTGGATTGGTTTTTTTGTTTTTTTGTTATTGAGATGCATGAGCTGCTTGTAAATTTTGGAGATTAATCCTTTGCTTCATATGCAAATATTTTCTCCCATTCTGATGGCTGTCTTTTGGTCTTGTTTATGGTTTCCTTTGTTGTGCAAAAGCTTTGAAGTTTCATTAGGTCCCATTGTTTATTTTTGTTTTTATTTCCATTACTCTAGGAGGTGGGTCAGAAAGGATCTTGCTGTGATTTATGTCATAGAGTGTTCTGCCTATGTTTTCCTCTAAGAGTTTGATAGTTTCTGGTCTTACATTTAGTTCTTTAATCCATTTTGAGCTTATTTTTGTGTATGGTGTTAGGGAGTGATCTAATCTCATACTTTTACATGTATCTGTCCAGTTTTCCCAGCACCACTTATTGAAGAGGCAGTCCTTTCTCCACTGTACATTCCTGCCACCTTTATCAAAGATAAGGTGTCCATATGTGCGTGGGTTTATCTCTGGGCTTTCTATCCTGTTCCATTTATCTATCTGTCTGTTTTTGTGCCAGTACCATACTCTGTTGATTACTGTAGCTTTGTAGTATATTCTGAAGTCAGGAAGCCTCATTCCTTCAGCTCCATTTTTTGTTCTCAAGATTGCTTTTGATATTCGGGGTCTTTTGTGTTTCCATACAAATTGCGAATTTTTTTGTTCTAGTTCTGTGAAACATGGCAGTGGTAGTTTGATAGGGATTGCATTGAATATATAGATTGCTTTGGGTAGTAGAGTCATTTTCACGATGTTGATTCTTCCAATCCAAGAACATGGTATATCTCTCCATCTATTTGTATCATCTTTAATTTCTTTTATCAGTGTCTTATAATTTTCTGCATACAGGTCTTTTGTCTCCTTAGGTAGGTTTATTCCTAGATATTTTATTCTTTTTGTTGCAATGGTAAATGGGAGTGTTTTCTTGATTTCACTTTCAGATTTTTCATCATTAGTGTATAGGAATGCAAGAGATTTCTGTGCATTAATTTTGTATCCTGCTACTTTACCTGATTCATTGATTAGCTCTAATAGTTTTCTGGTAGCATCTTTAGGATTCTCTATGTATAGTATCATGTCATCTGCAAACAGTGACAGCTTTTCTTCTTCTTTTCTGATTTGGATTCCTTTTATATCCTTTTCTTCTCTGATTGCTGTGGCTAAAACTTCCAAAACTATGTTGAATAAGAGTGGTGAGAGTGGGCAACCTTGTCTTGTTCCTGATCTTAGTGGAAATGCTTTCAATTTTTCACCATTGAGGATGATGTTGGCTGTGGGTTTTTCATATATGGGCTTTATTAAGTTGAGGAAAGTTCCCTCTATGCCTACTTTCTGCAGGGTTTTTATCATAAATGGGTGTTGAATTTTGTCAAAAGCTTTCTCTGCATCTATTGAGATGATCATATGGTTTTTCTCCCTCAATTTGTTAATATGGTTTATCACATTGATAGATTTGCATATATTGAAGAATCCTTGCATTCCTGGAATAAACCCCACTTGATCATGGTGTATGATCCTTTTAATGTGCTGTTGGATTCTGTTTGCTAGTATTTTGTTGAGGATTTTTGCATCTATGTTCATCAGGGATATTGGCTTGTAGTATTGTTTCTTTGTGACATCCTTGTCTGGTTTTGGTATCAAGGTAATGGTGGCCATGTAGAATGAATTTGGGAGTGTTCCTCCCTCTGCTATATTTTGGAAGAGTTTGAGAAGGATAGGTGTTAGCTCTTCTCTAAATGTTTGATAGAATTCGCCTGTGAAGCCATCTGGTCCTGGGCTTTTCTTTGTTGGAAGATTTTTAATCACAGTTTCAATTTCAGTGCTTGTGATTGGTCTGTTCATATTTTCTATTTCTTCCTGATTCAGTCTTGGCAGGCTGTGCATTTCTAAGAATTTGTCCATTACTTCCAGATTGTCCATTTTATTGGCATAGAGTTGCTTGTAGTAATCTCTCATGATCTTTTGTATTTCTGCAGTGTCAGTTGTTACTTCTCCTTTTTCATTTTTAATTCTATTGATTTGAGTCTTCTCCCTTTTTTCCTCGTGAGTCTGGCTAGTGGTTTATCTATTTTGTTTTTCTTCTCAAAGAACCAGCTTTTAGTTTTATTGATCTTTGCTATTGTTTCCTTCATTTCTTTTCCATTTATTTCTGATCTGATTTTTATGATTTCTTTCCTTCTGCTAGCTTTGGTTTTTTTTTTTTTGTTGTTGTTGTTCTTCTTTCTCTAATTGCTTGAGGTGCAAGGTTAGGTTGTTTATTCGAGGTGTTTCCTGCTTCTTAAGGTGGGCTTGCATTGCTATAAACTTCCCCCTTAGATATTAAGTAGTGTATTGTTTAGCCTCCATGTGTTTGTATTTTTTACAGATCTTTTCCTGTAATTGATATCTAGTCTCATGGCATTGTGGTTGGAAAAGATACTTGATACAATTTCAATTTTCTTAAATTTACCAAGGCTTGATTTGTGACCCAAGATATGATCTATCCTGGAGAATGTTCCATGAGCACTTGAGAAAAATGTGTATTCTGTTGTTTTTGGATGGAATGTCCTATAAATATCAATTAAGTCCATCTTGTTTAATGTATCATTTAAAGGTTGCGTTTCCTTATTTATTTTCATTTTGGATGATCTGTCCATGGGTGAATGTGGTGTTTTAAAGTCCCCTACTATGAATGTGTTACTGTTGATTTCCCCTTTTATGGCTGTTAGTATTTGCCTTATGTATTGAGGTGCTCCTATGTTGGGTGCATAAATATTTACAATTGTTACATCTTCTTCTTGGATGAATCCCTTGATCATTATGTAGTGTCCTTCTTTGTCTCTTCTAATAGTCCTTATTTTAAAGTCTATTTTGTCTGATATGAGAATTGCTACTCCAGCTTTCTCTTGGTTTCCATTTGCATGGAATATCTTTTTCCATCCCCTTACTTTCAGTCTGTATGTGTCTCTAGGTCTGAAGTGGGTCTCTTGTAGACAGCATATATAAGGGTCTTGTTTTTGTATCCATTCAGCCAATCTGTGTCTTTTGGTGGGAACATTTAGTCCATTTACATTTAAGGTAATTATCGATATGTATGTTCCTATTCCCATTTTCTAAATTGTTTTGGGTCATTATTATAGGTCTTTTCCTTCGCTTGTGTTCCTTGTCTAGAGAAGTTCCTTTAGCATTTGTTGTAAAGCTGGTTTGGTGGTGCTGAGCTCTCTCAGGTTTTGCTTGTCTGTAAAGGTTTTAATTCCTCCATCAAATCTGAATGAGATCCTTGCTAGGTAGAGTAGTCTTGGTTGCAGGTTTTTCTCCTTCATCACTTTCAGTATGTCCTGCCACTCCCTTCTGGCTTGTAGGGTTTCTGCTGAGAGATCAGCTGTTAACCTTATGGGGATTCCCTTGTGTATTATTTGTTGTTTTTCCCTTGCTGCTTTTAATATGTTTTCTTTGTATTTAATTTTTGACAGTTTGATTAATATGTGTCTTGGCGTATTTCTCCTTGGATTTATCCTGTATGGGACTCTGTGTGCTTCCCGGACTTGATTAACTATTTCCTTTCCCATATTAGGGAAGTTTTCAACTATAATCTCTTCAAATATTTTCTCAGTCCCTTTCTTTTTCTCTTCTTCTTCTGGAACCCCTATAATTAAAATGTTGGTGTGTTTAATGTTGTCCCAGAGGTCTCTGAGACTGTCCTCAGTTCTTTTCATTCTTTTTTCTTTATTCTGCTCTGCAGTAGTTATTTCCACTATTTTATCTTCCAGGTCTCTTATCCGTTCTTCTCCCTCAGTTATTCTGCTATTGATCCCATCTAGAGTACTTTTAATTTCATTTATTGTGTTATTCATCATTGCTTGTTTCATCTTTATTTCTTCTAGGTCCTTGTTAACTTTTTCTTGTATTTTGTCCATTCTATTTCCAAGATTTTGGATCATCCTTACTATCATTATTCTGAATTCTTTTTCAGGTAGACTGCCTATTTCCTCTTCATTTGTTAGGTCTGGTGCATTTTTATCTTGCTCCTTTATCTGCTGTGTGTTTTTCTGTCTTCTCATTTTGCTTATCTTACTGTGTTTGGGGTCTCCTTTTTGCAGGCTGCAGGTTCGTAGTTCCCACTGTTTTTGATGTCCGTCTCCAGTGGCTAAGGTTTGTTCTGTGGGTTGTATAGGCTTCCTGGTGGAGGGGACTAGTGCCTGTGGTGTGGTGGATGAGTCTGGATCTTGTCTCTCTAGTGGGCAGGTTCACGTCTGGTGGTGTGTTTTGGGGTGTCTGTGGCCTTATTATGATTTTAGGCAGCCTCTCTGCTAATGGGTGGGGTTGTGTTCCTGTTTTGCTAGTTGTTTGACATAGGTTGTCCAGCACTGTAGCTTGCTGGTCGTTGAGTGAAGCTGGGTTCTGGTGTTAAGTTGGAGGTCTCTGGGAGATTTTCACCGTTTGATATTATGTGGAGCTGGGAGGTCTCTTGTTGACCAGTATCCTGAAGTTGGCTCTCCTACCTCAGAGGCAGAGCCCTGACTCCTGGCTGGAGCACCAAAAGCCTTTCATCCACATAGCTCAGAATAAAAGGGAGAAAAAGTAGAGAGAATTAGTTGAAGTATGAAGAAAGAAAGAAGGAAAGGAGGGAAGGAAGAAAGAAAGAAAGAAGCAAAGAAGGAAAGAAAGGAGGGAGGGAGGGAGGAAGGAAGGAAGGAGGGAAAGAAGGAAAAAAGACAGAAAGGAAGAAGATACTGTAAAATAAAATAAAGTATAATGAAGTTATTGAATTAAAAAGTACTTATTTAGAAAAAAAATAAAAAAGGACGGATAGAACCTTAGGACAAATGTTGGAAGCAAAGTTATACAGAAAAAAATCTTACACAGAAGCATACACATACAACCTCACAAAAAGAGGAAAAGGGGAAAAAATCATAAATCTTGCTCTCAGAGATCACCTCCTCAATTTGGGATGATTCGTTGTCTAAAGGAGGGAAGGAAGGAAGGAAGGAAGGAAGGAAAGAAAGAAAGAAAGAAAGAAAGAAAGAAAGAAAGAAAGAAAGAAAGAAAGAAAGAAAGAAAGAAAGAAAGAAAGAAAGAAAAGTATAATAAAGTTATTAAAATTAAAATTAATTATTAAGAAAAAAATTAAAAAAAAAACCATGGACGGATAGAACCCTAGGACAAATGGTGGAAGGAAAACTATACAGACAAGATCTCACACAGAAGCATACACATACACATTCACAAAAAGAGGAAAAGGGGAAAAAATCATAGATCTTGCTCTCGAAGCCCACCTCCTCAATTTGGGATGACTCATTGTCTATTCATGTATTCCACAGATGCATGGTACATCAAGTTGATTGTGGAGCTTTAATCCGCTGTTTCTGAGGCTGCTGGGAGAGATTTCCCTTTCTCTTCTTTGTTCTCACAGCTCACAGGGGCTCAACTTTGGATCTGGCACTGCCTCTGTGTGTAGGTCGCTGGAGGGCGTCTGTTTTTTGCTCAGACAGGACGGGGTTAAAGGAGCCGTTGATTCGGGGACTCTGGCTCACTCAGTTGCGGGGGGAGGGAGGGACACTGCGTGCGGGGCGGGCCTGCAGCGGTAGAGGCCAGCGTGACGTTGCACCAGCCTGAGGTCCGCCGTGCGTTCTCCCGGGGAAGTTGTCCTTGGATCCCGGGAACCTGGCAGTGGCGAGCTGCACAGTCTCCGCGGAAAAGGGGTGTGGATAGTGACCTGTGCTCGCAAACAGGCCCCTTGGTGGCAGCAGCAGCAGCCTTAGCGTCTCCCGCCCATCCCTGGGGTCCGTGCTTTTAGCCACGGCTTGCGTCCCTCTCTGGGGTTCGCGCTTTTAGGCGCGGCTCGTGCCCGTCTCTGGTGTTCCTTTAAGCAGCGCTCTTAAACCCCTCTCCTCGCGCAGCAGGAAACAAAGAGGGAAGAAAAAGTCTCTTGCCTCTTTGGCAGGTGCAGACTTTTCCCCGTCCTACCTCCCGGCTAGCCGTGGTGCACTAACCCCTTCAGGCTTTGTTCAAGCCGCCAACCCCAGTCCTCTCCCCACACTCTGACTGAAACCGAAACCCGAGCCTCAGCTCACAGCCCCGCCCGCCCCGGCGGGTGAGCAGACAAGCCTCTCGGGCTGGTGAATGCCCGTCGGCACCGATCCTCTGTGCGGGAATCTCCCTTCTTTGCCCTCCGCACCCATTGCTGTGCACTCCTCCACGGCTCCGAAGCTCCCCCCTCCGCCTCCTACAGTCTCCACCCACAAAGGGTCTTCCTAGTGTGTGGAAACTTTTCCTCCACAGCTCCCTCCCACTGGTGCAGGTGCCGTCCCTATTCTTTTGTCTCTGTTTTTTCTTTTTTCTTTTTCCCTACCCATGTACGTGGGGAGTTTCTTGCCTTTTGGGAGGTCTGAGGTCTTCTGCCAGCCTTCAGTAGGTGTTCTGTAGGAGTTGTTCCACGTGTAGACGTATTTCTGGTGTATCTGTGGGGAGGAAGGTGATCTCCGCATCTTACTCTTCCACCATCTTCAAGGTCCCCCCTATTTTCTCTTTCTTTTGGTTACTTTTTCCACAATCTCTAGGCCATAATCTTGATACCAACTGTCCTTTGGCTAAAGGTTTTATATTTTGACTTTCTTTACATATGTCTCTACTTCCTCTAAAATTTTAATTACTCAGAAGGACAGTGTTCTTCCCAAAATTAGAGGGAGTATCTTAACTGAAAATATCCTTCTAATCGTCTGTTCCATAATATGACCCCAAACTGGCCAGTTGCTCTGCCTGAGTTCTCAGAAGATGGTCAGTATCCTTGTTTAGTGACAGTTATTTTCATACTCTGGTTTGGGAAATATATATTTTCTAGTGATGAGAGTTCATGCAGATGCCTCGAACCATAAAATGTTTTCTTGACCATAGTTTTATGAAAACAAAAATCATAAAGGATTTATTCATGAAGGATTTATTCCTCCACCAAATACTTACGGTGTTGACTATATGCTAGAAACTGATCAAGGCACTTGGGATAAAACAATAAAACTAACCAAACAACCAACCAAGTCCCTGCCCTCATGGAGTTTACTGGTCTGCCAGTGAAATCTATATGGATGAAATATTTTTCTTAGTTTTAAAAGTGTTTGTAAAATTTATTTGCTTGCTTGTTTATTTTTTTTAAGATTCCCAGAGAAATCTGAGAGCACTTTGTAACAAAAAGGACATTTCCCATAGTTTTGGTCAAAACCTCCTTCTTATTTTAATGCTAAAGGAACAAAACTGCAATATTTATGATGATATTAAAAGAAAGTTTCATTCAGTCCTCTTTCTAGACAAATGGTGGAGTTAAAAGAACTGGTGACTTCTTGTCTATGCATTAGACTATCTGTGTATGTATATACAAGCTTGTATTAGTATGCGTGTGTGTGTACAGATGTGCATATGTGTTTGTCTTCAACTGTCCCTTATTAAGTGTCCAGCCATTATACTATAGTCTTCTGAAAGCTAAAAGGAAACTCTCAAACTTACATGATTGTCTCCCAAACTCAGTTAACATAATCTCAGGACTAGAGTCTTGCAAGTGTTGTTAGTATTCCTGCTATGAGATGTGGTTTTATATATATTTCCAATGGTTGGTTTTTCAACACATATTTATTCTATATTTCAAGTACATTTATTCAGTTACAAAACTAAGGTACCTATGTACTATTTTACCATAAAGTAATTAAGTTGATGTAGCTGTTAAACAAGGAAATTCTTTTTCATGTGTGAGATATCTTTGATTAGAAATTTGGCATCTAGGATATCTCCTTATTTTTATCACCTGGGCACCATTGTTTCAGTATTATCTGGTTACATTCATTTGGAAGAGTGAGTATAACAGAGGAATATAAAGCTGATCTATGATTGCCTGTTGCCAAGAGCATATATTCAATTGCTAATTCATTGATGGTCAACAATCTGCTACTTATATTACCTTTATAGGTCCCTCAGTTTTAAAGCATTTACCTTAGTTTCCTCAGACAGAGTCAGTCTGATACTTATATAGAGTAAGAAGTTCCCTGAGGGAGAAGTTTTGAAAGCACTAGGATGACTGAGCCCTACATAAGGGCTCATCACCTTCTGGTGCATGAATGATGACTACAATTATTTTTAATAAAAATACAGTCTCTCTTTTCACCATTAGAAGTGAGTCTAAAATGAGTTCTTCCATGAGGGATAATGGAGTGACTCACATTCATTTTGAGGCACCAGGGCCCACATACCAGGTCTTTTCTTGACAGTGTATTTTTGTGTTTGAGAAGGCAGCAATAGTAAGATGAATACATATTTCCAAAACACCAAAATTTGAAAAAATATTCCTTAAAAGAGCAGAATTAGAGCATATGTGACTTCTTCACTAGTGTTTTATTGATATCTGGTTGATTGCCCAGACTCTTATGTGTGGCCTTAATGAGTAGGACAGAGACACAGAGAACTTGGCTGGAATTGGGGGTGGTTGGAGGACTATGAGGGAACCACTGTACTCACCAGTAAGGAAAAAGAAAAATGAGTGACTTCTGCCAGGTGACATTAGACTGTCAGTGGGATTTCTTAAATGTATAATGTCACACTTTCAATGATTTATTTATAAAAATAAACTGTTCCTTCACCTTCTGTTCATGACATGGACAGATTGACTCAGATATCATACACTCAGCGCTTTTAAAATGTAGGTCAATTAGGTTTTCTTTAGATTAATATACAAATAGCTGTTCATTTTAGAAAATCATTTAAAAATGGAAATAATAAAGAAAAATTAAACAAAATAAGTGGCTTTCTCTGGAGCCCAAGAACCTAAATATATACTGTGTCTACCCACCTGCCTAGAAGTAGATATAAATGTAAGCGAGAGAGCTGGGTCAGAATGGGGGAGTACTGAGAAGGGACCCAACTGTCTATTTCCCAAGCCTTAAGAAGTCCTGGAGGTAGTGTTTAGTGGAAACAATAGAGGAAGTGTGGGAGTGGAATAAAAGAGACCTAGAATACTCTTCCCTGATGTAGTGTTGGGAGATAGCAAATCTTGAGAGTTTCAGAAGCTATTCACAGTGAGGACCAGTAAACTAGGTGTGGCTATCGCTGGGCTGTCTTTTATTTTAGACTGGATTATTGGTTCCAGTTTGTTTCTCTCCTATAATACTATTTTATGTTTACATGATTCCCATGGTCTCATGGAGGTTGGAATATACTGAATTTGACCTTGGCTGTGAAAATTGCTTTTTCCAATGAGATGTTAGCAACTACAACCTGAACAAATGCTTGAAAATGAAACTTCTGGTTGAAAATATCCTCTTACCGTGCTTCCTTTTGCTATGAGAAGAAAATTCCTTGGGTAGATGCACAGAGATTCTCTGTACTCTGAAGCTAAACCCAGCCTCATCTGAATTCATTAAACCTCAGTGGACTCCCACACACATGCAAGAAATAAATGCTCATCATTGTAAGCCACTGAGCTTTGCGGTGGTTTGTTGTACAGCACTGTTGCAAAACTGACAAGTACAAATGTCCAGTCAGTTGAGCTGAAATCATCTCCAAGTTCTCTAGCCACTAGTGAGGTGAGGGAAGAACCACCCATATGTTTCCCTATAGCCAAGAAAGATAAATATGAGGAACAGGGGAATAAGGTTTATAATAAGAAAACAATGTAAGTCACTTTTTTGTGTGTGTGAACTGAGAAACCTAAAGGCTTCTTAACAACAAAATAATTACAGATTTGAATTAGTGCTCTAAAACAAATATAAAATTTGATATAATAGAAAAAGTTGGGGCAGACCAATTATATAAAATTAGGGTATACTAACCTTCAAAGTAAGCTGGTCCTCACATTTTCTGTCTTTGGAGTGTGAGAGTGTAGGAACCACTTTACTCCTATATTAATGCAATTCAGTCAATGCAGCAAACTGGAGCTAAAATTATGGCAAGCTGAGAGCCCTGATGAAGGTCAAAGTTGTGATGGAGCAAAAATAGTGAGTTGGCATAGATAGTTGGTTAGAAGGTATTTGAACACAGAAAAAACTCAGAGATGAAAAGAAGAAGAGATTTAATCATTAATCTGTACACCTACTTGGGTCCCTGTTAGTTTCATGTTATTTTTCTGAATCTTTTGATATTTATTCTGTCTATAAAAATCTCCATTACTTAAGTGAAGTTCACTGGTTCCTCATTATTAGAAACAACAACAAAAAAGTCTATTATTATGTAAGCACCTGAAACTTTAAAATAAGGCTAAAAACAATAACTTACACATTTCTATACTCAATAAGCTTTGATTATAAAACAAAACATTATATTACATAAGTGTTCTGCTCTGGGTAGCTGAGGGAACTCTTTATCTCATTATAAATGGCACCAATTTGTTCCAAGTGTCTCTCTTCATGAGTGGGTCTGTGTGAGTTTCTCCAAATTCCAATCTAACTCAGAATTGCAGTAATTTTATTTGGGCCTCGTCCAAGGACTGTATATCATTTCTAGGAGAAATGGCAAACCCATTTCTAGGAGATACTATGCTTAGAAAATTATCCTTAATTCAGTTCATGTTTTCCCACTCAGCAGACTGGAAATGCCCAAATCTATTTGCTAGTACCATTCACTCCTTAATCATGGGAGGCCTAATTGCCACTCCTCTGTGATATAACAGGCTTCTAAGTTCCCATTTCTAAGCCCAAAATGGGAACTTGACTGTGTAACTGAACTCATTTAATTGGAGTGGAATAGAAGGGGGGAAAAAGAGAGAGATTGCACAGACTGCCTATAGAATATAAGCAAGTCAGATTAATTTACATATGTAAATTGAGCCAATTTTAGGCTTCTAATAAGCTCTCTTCCTTCCTTTAAATCAGCACTTTAGGGGAGACCATCAATATGGCAGAAGAGTAAGATGTGGAGATCACCTTCCTCCTCACAAATACATCAGAAAGACATCTACCTGTGGGACAACTCCTACAGAACACCTACTGAACACTGACAGAAGATCTCAGACTTCCCAAAAGGCAAGAAATTCCCCATTTACCTGGGTAGGGCAAAAGAAAAAAGAAAACAGAGACAAAAGAATACGGATGGGACGTGCATCATTTGGAGGGAGCTGTGAAGGAGGAAAAGTTTCCACACATTAGGAAGCCCCTTCACTAGTGGAGATGGTGCGTGGCAGTGGGGAAGCTTCAGAGCCATGGAGGAGACTGCAGCAATAATTGTGCAGAGGGCAAAGCAGAGAGATTCCCGCACAGAGGATCGGTGCTGACCAGCACTCACAAGTCCAAGCGGCTTGTCTAATCACCCGCCGGGGCGGGTGGGGGCTGAGAGCTGAGGCTGGGTCTTCAGAGGTCAGATCCCAGGGAGAAGACTGGGGTTGGCTGCGTGAACACAGCCTGAAGGGGGCTAGTGCACCACAGCTAGCCATGACGGAGTCCGGGAGAAACTCTGGACCTGCCTAAGAGGCAAGAGACAATTGTTTTGGGGTGTGTGAAAAGAGGGGATTCAGAGCACCACCTAAATGAGCTCCAGAGATGGGCGCAAGCCACAGTTATCAGCACAATGAGACAGACATGAAATGCTAAGGCTGTTGCTGCAACCACCAAGAAGCCTGTTTGCAAGCACAGGTCACTAACCACACCTCCCCTCCTTGGAGCCTGTGCAGGCCACCAATGCCAGCATCCTGTGAACCAGGGACAACTTCCGTGGGAGAACACACGGTGAGCCTCAGGCTGGTGCAATGTCATGCAGGTCTCTGTCACAGCAGGATCTCCTGGTATTCCATACCCCTCCCTCCCCCAGGCCTGAGTGAGCCAGAGCTCCCTAATTAGCTGCTCCTTTAGCCCCGTCCTGTCTGAGCGAAGAACAGATGGCCTCAGGAGACCTACACGCAGAGGCAGGACCATATCCAAAGCTGAACCTCAGGAGCTGTGCTAACAAAGAAGAGAAAGGGAAATTTCTCCCAGCAGCCTCAGAAACAGTGGCTTAAATCTCCACAATCAACTTGATGTATACTGAATCTGTGGAATTACTGAATAGACAAAGAATCATCCCAAAATTGAGGTGGTGGACATTGGGAGCAATGATATAAATATTTTTGTGAGTGTGTATGTGTAGGCTTCTGTGTGTGATTTTGTCTGTATAGCTTTGCTTTTGCCATTTGTCCTAGGATTCTATCTTTCTTTTTAATTACTTTTTAATTTTTATTTTTAAAAATTAATTTTTATTTTTCATTTTAATAACTTTATTTTATTATATTTTCTTTCTTTCTTTCTTTCTTTCTTTCTTTCTTTCTTTCTTTCTTTCTTTCTTTCTTTCTTTCTTTCTTTCTTTCTCCCTTTTATTCTGAGCCATGTAGGTGACAGGATCCAGGTGCTCAGGCCAGGTGTCAAGCCTGTGCCTCTGAGGTGGGAGAGCCAAGTTCAGGACATTGGTCTACCAGAGACCTCCCAGCTCCACATAATATCAAATGGCAAAGCTTTCCCAGGGATCTCCATCTCAACGCTAAGACCCAGGTCCACTCAATGGGAGCAAGCTACAGTGCTGGACACCCTATGCCAAAAAACTAGCAAGACAAGAACACAACCTCACCCATTAGCAGAGAGGCTGCCTAAAATCATAATAAGCTCACAGAGAACCCAAAATGTATCACCGGACATAGACCAGTGTACGAGAAAAACAAGATCCAGACTCATCCACCAGAACACAGACACTAGTCCCCTCCATCAGGAAACCTACACAACCCACTGAACCAACCTTGGCCACTGGGGGCAGACAATAAAAACATTGGAACTGTGAACTGCAAACTGCAAAAAGGAGACCCCAAAAACAGTAGGGTAAGCAAAATGAGAAGACAGAAACATGCAGCAGATCAAGGAGCAAGGTAAAAACCCACCAGACCTAACAAATGAAGTGGAAATAGGCAGTATACCTGAAAAAGAATTCACAGTAATGATAGTAAAGATGATCCAAAATATTGGAAATAGAATGGAGAAAATACAAGAAATGTTTAACAATGACCTAGAAGAACTAAAGAGCAAACAAACAATGATGAAAAACACAATAAATGCAATTGAAAATTCTCTAGAAGGAATCAATATCAGAATAACTGAGACAGAAGAATGGATGTGACCTGGAAGATAAAATAGTGGAAATAACTACTGTAGAGCAGAATAAAGAAAAAAGAATGAAAAGACTTGAGGACCTCTGGGACAACATTAAAAACAACATTCAAATTATAGGGGTCCCAGAGAAGAAGAGAAAAAGAAAGGGACTGAGAAAATATTTGAAGAGATTAGAGTTGAAAACTTCCCTATTATAGGAAAGGAAATAGTTAATGAAGTCCAGGAAGCACAGAGAGTCCCATACAGGAAAAATCCAAGGAGAAACACATCAAGACACATATTAATCAAACTATCAAATATTAAGTACAAAGAAAAAAATATTAAAAGCAGCAAGGGAAAAACAACAAATAACATACAAGGGAACCCCCATAAGGTTAACCACTGATCTTTCAGCAGAAACTCTGCAAGCCAGATGGGATTGGCAGGACATATTTAAAGTGATGAAAGGGAAAAACCTACAACCAAGATTCGTCCAACCAGCAAGGATCTCATTCAGATTTGATGGAGAAATTAAAACCTTTACAGATAAGCAAAAGCTAAGAGAATTCAGCATCACCAAACCAGCTTTATAACAAATTCTAAAGGAACTTCTCTAGGTAGGAAACACAAGAGAAGGAAAAGATCTACAATAACAAACCCAAAACAATTAAGAAAATGGTAATAGGAGCATACATATCGATAATTACCTTAAATGTAAATGGATTAAATACTCGAACCAAAAGACATAGACTGGCTGAATGGATACAAAAACAAGACCTATATACATGTTGTCTACAAGAGACCCACTTCAGACCTAGGGACATATACAGACTGAAATTGAGGGGATGGAAAAAGATATTCCATGCAAATGGAAGTCAAAAGAAAGCTGGGGTAGCAATTCTCATATCAGACAAAATAGAGTTTAAAAAAAGAGTATTTCAAGAGACTAAAAAGGACATTACATAATGATGAAGGGATCAATCCAAGAAGAAAATATAACAATTGTAAATATATATGCACCCAACATAGGAGCACCTCAATACATAAAGCAAATGCTAACAGCCAGAAAAGGGGAAATTGACAGTAACAAGATAATCGTAGGGGACTTTAATACCCTACTTTCACCAATGGACAGATCATCCAAAATGAAAATAAATAAGGAAACACAAGCTTTAAATGATACATTAAACAAGATGGACTTAATTGATATTTATGAGACATTTCATCCAAAAACAACAGAATACACTTTCTTCTCAAGTGCTCAGGGAATATTCTCCAGGATAGATCATATCTTGGCTCACAAATCAAGCCTTGGTAAATTTAAGAAAATTGAAATCATATCAAGTATCTTTTCTGACCACAATGCTATGAGACTAAATATCAATTACAGGAAAATATCTGTAAAAAATACAAACACATTGAGGCTAAACAATAGACTACTTAATAACCAAGAAATCACTGAAGAAATCAAAGAGGAAATTTAAAAAATACCTAGATACAGCCACTATGGAGAAGAATATGGAGGTTCCTTAAAAAACTAAAAATAGAACTACAATAAGACCTAGCAATCCCACTACTGGGTATATACCCTGAGAAAACCATAAATCAGAAAAGAGTCATGTACCACAATGTTCATTGCAGCACTATTTACAACAGCCAAGACATGGAAACACCCTAAGTGTCCATTGACAGATGAATGGATAACTGAGATATGGCACATACATACAATGGAATATTATTCAGCCATGAAAAGAAATGAAATTGAGTTATTTGTAGTGAGGTGGATGGACCTAGAGTCTGTCATACAGAGTGAGGTAAGTCAGAAAGAGAAAAACAAATACCATATGCTAACACATATATATCGAATCTAAAAGGAAAAAAAAAAAGGGTTCTGAAGAACCAAGGGGCAGGAAAGGAATAAAGACACAGATGTAGAGAATGGACTTGAGGACGGGAGAGGGGGAAGGGTAAGCTGGGACAAAGTGAGAGAGTGACATGGACATATATACACTATCAAATGTAAAATCGATAGCTAGTGGGAAGCAGCCGCATAGAACAGGGAGATCAGCTCGGTGCTTTGTGACCACCTAGAGGGGTGAGATAGGAAGGGTTGGAGGCAGGGAGATGCTGAGGGAAGAGATATGGGGATATATGTATATGTATAGCTGTTTGTTATAAAGCAGAAACTAACACACCATTGTAGAGCAATTATACTCCAATAAAGACGATAAAAAATATTAAAATTAAAAAAAAGATAAATTAAAAAAAAATCAGCACTTTAAAGGGATTTGCAAAGAGGTTCCCTGAAGTAAAATTGAACTTGAGAGTAAACAGTGAAATATGCTTATGTTTTCTCACTTGAATATTCTGAAGACATTTAGCATATACTTTTAATCTATAAAGTACACTTAATGATATTTTATTAGTTACATGAATTAATACAAGATTTTGAAATTAAATACTATTAGCCTCCAAGAATTATAGACACCATAAAGATTTATATCACTGGCATACAGGATATGGCTACGGCAGATAATTCAGATAAATTATGCCTTAAATCCTTCATATTCATATACTTAATGATATGAATATTTCAGTCAAAATGGCCTGTATTAGAACATCATGGGCATAATTCTTTTTTTTTTTTTTAGTGTTTTTGTTTTTGTTTTTGTTTTTTTTGTGGTACATGGGCCTCTCACTGTTGTGGCCTCTCACGTTGCGGAGCACAGGCTCCAGACACGCAGGCACAGCGGCCATGGCTCACGGGCCCAGCCGCTCCATGGCATATGGGATCTTCCTGGACCGGGGCACGAACCCGTGTCCCCTGCATCGGCAGGCAGACTGTCAACAACTGCACCACCAGGAAAGCCCAGGGACATAATTCTTGAAAGAAAAAATTGACAAGCTTAAATGCATTAAAATTAAAAATGTCTGCTTTGTGAAAGACACTGCCAGGAGAATAAAAAGACAAATCACTGCCAGGAGAATAAAAAGACAAATCACTGCCAGGAGAATAAAAAGACAAATCACATTTGGATATCAAATATCCAAACATCCAAAGAAGTTTTAGAATTCAACAGTAACAAGACAGACAACCTGATTTTAAAAATGGGCCAAAGACCTTAACAGACATCTCACCATAGGGCCACAGATGTCAAATAAACATATGAAGAGATGCACCACATCATATGTCACCAGGAAAATGCAAATTTTTAAATGAGATACCACTACATACTTATTAATATCACTAAAATGTAAAATACTGACAACACCCAAGTCTGGTGAGGATGTAGAAAAATAGGAACTCTAATTTGTTGCTAGCAGAAATGTGAATTGTATATCCACTTTGGAAAACAGTTTGGTGATTTCTTAGAAAACTAAGCATACTCTTCCCTTATGATCCAGCAATTGTGCTCCTTGGTATTTAGACAAATGAGTTGAAACTCCTTTAGTTTCAGACAGACTTATGAACTTCATACAAAAGTCTCATGGATGCTTATAGCCCACATCTGTAAACACACAGTTGTTTATAGCAGATTTATTCATAATTGCCAAAACTCAGAAACATCCAAGATGGCCCTCAGTAGATGAACAGATAGGTAAGTTGTGGCACATCCAGACAGTGGGACATTATTCAGTTCTAAAAAGACATGAATTATCAAGTCACAGAAAGACATGGAAGAAACTTAGATATTTATTTCTAAGTGAAAGGAGCCAATCTGAAAAGACTACAAACTGCATGATTCCAACTGTATGATATTTTGAAAAAGACAAAATTATGGAGACAGTCAAAAGATAATTCGTTTCCAGGGAATAGAGACTGAGGAGGGGGGAAGGATGAATAGATGGAGGACAGAGGAATTTTAAGGCAACTAGATTTTTCTGTCTGATACTATAATTGTGGAGACATGCCATTATACATTTGTCCAAACTCATAGAATGTACAGCACCAGTAGTGAACTCTAATGTAAACTATGGACTTTTGAGTTATGATGCATCAATGTTGGTTCATCAATTGTAACACAGGTTATCATGCTGCTCATGGATGTTGATAATGGGAGAAGCTATGCATATATGGTAATAAGGGGTAGGTGGGAAATATCTGATCCTTCCTCTCAGTTTTGCTGTGAATCTAAATCTTCTCGAACAATTAAAGTTTATTTTTTTAAAAATAGTGTGGATTAAGAAGGCACAAATTTATTTTTCAATTATGTATATATTTGACCAATATAAGTAGAATGCCTAAATATGTTTTGATTGTTGCTTATCTCTTCATTCACTGTTTGAGTGAATAGGCAGCTCATTCAAACATCATGAGTAGTCCGATCTTTGGAGAGAAAACGCCAATGCAGAGAAGTCCTGTAAGTGGGAAGTTATCTGTTTAAATATTCTCTCATCATTATTATTCTTTTAATGAAGTGGAACTGGGGTGAATTTATTGCATGTAATAAACTCACCCACTCCCAGACTCCGTCCTTTGAGAGCATCTAAAGGCATTCCCTCCACAAAGTCATGAGAAGTGAACTGCTGAGAGGAGTCCTAACATCTTTGAAAGGTATTGTATTCATTCTCTGTAGGCTACAGATGAAAGTAAAAGAGGCTGCCATTGAGATAGGTTTCCTGATTGTGGGGCAGATGATGAAACTCCTAAGAGGTAGAAGGCAGTAGCACTTAGCTGCCAGAGACAAGGGTGGTAATCAGAATGTTTTGACACAAAGAAATCTTTGATGTTGTCTCATTGATCATGAGGTCCCTAGAAGAAAATCCTACTTAATATGATCAGAGTCATTCCTCCTCAACCAATTCTCCTCCACCAATATCTGTACCTGAAACAGTAAAGACCAGTTTCTCTTATGCTGGAGAGGCTTAAGGAAGACCCTTGCAATAATTTCCTGAGTATGTGCTCAAATTTTCCTCTGTGGTCCTCTCCAAAGTAATTGCTATTACATGGTGCATGTTACAGGCATAATGAGATGGCTATAGACTGGGGAAAGAGAAATACCCAGAATTTTTTGAAATAATTGAATCCTGAATCTGAGATACTGCTAATCTTTGGGGACCTGGAAAGCCCTAGTAGTCCACTGGTCAGAGTGAGAATTTATGGGGTTAGGTGGTAAAATAGAATTTTGTCTCAAATTCACTTCAAAGTAAAATTACCACACGGTTATTCCCCAGTCCTTATGTATATGGTTAGACCAGATATACACAGAAAGTTGCAGAATTCTTATATTGATTCTCTGACTCATTAGATTTAATCTTTGAAAAAGGCCAAGTTAAGAAACTAAATAAAACAAAACAAAAAACAAAAAAAACCCAGGAGTTCCCCTGATCTTTTGAAAAAGAGTAATACTTCATTGTACTTTCTTGGAAATTAGTGCCATAACAATTTAAAAGATATGGGTGGGCTTCCCTGGTGGCGCAGTGGTTGAGTCCACCTGCCGATGATGCAGGGGACAACGGGTTCGTGCCCCAGTCTGGGAAGACCCACATGCCGCGGAGCGGCTGGGCCCCTGAGCCATGGCCGCTGAGCCTGCGCATCCGGAGCCTGTGCTCCGCAGCGGGAGAGGCCACAACAGTGAAAGGCTGGTGTACTGCAATAAACAAATAAAAGATATGGAGAGGTTATCCTTATCACATCCCTTTTTAGCTTGCTAATCTGGACTGTGCAGAAAATAGATGGATATTGAAGAATGAGAAGGATTATCATAAATTTAGTCAGTTAGTGACATCAATTGCTGTTGAATCACATGGAGTGAGTTGAGTGAGTAATCTCCTCACCAGAGCAAACCAGCATGCTCAGAGAAATCTGATATTAAGCTATGGATATTTTGTGTGCATTTTCCTCTATATAAATAGGCATAATTTAGCACTCACCTGACTTCATTCTCTCATATCAGGGTTATATTAACTCTGTACTATAATTAGTCTGCAGGAAATTGGATTCTCTCACATCCCTCAGGACACATTGTTCTACTACATTGATTTTCTGATGCTGATAGGACCTTGTAAGCAGAATGTAGCAAGAAGTATCATGTCTTGATAATTTGCATTTTTTACATCCAGAGGTCAGAAAATAAACCCCATAAAAATTCAGGGGTCTGGACAATAAAAATCTGGTGAAAATTTTAGAAATCATTCAACTTTTAGATATTCCCGTTAAAAGGAAAGAACAATTGTATCATCTTGCAACCACAAGTTCTAACAGTGTAAATTTTCTGGAAAGGATCTTAGAATTTTAGAGGCCACTTATAGAATATTAGGTTGTTCTACTCCTAGCTATTTATTTATTTATTTATTTTTAAACATCTTTATTGGAGTATAATTGCTTTACAATGGTGTGTTAGTTTCTGCTTTATAACCAAGTGAATCAGCTATATATATACATACATCCCCATATTTCCCTCCCTCCCACCCTCCCTATTCCACCCCTCTAGGTGGACACAAAGAACTGAGCTGACTTCCCTGTGCTATGGGGCTGCTTCCCAAATCTATCTTTTTACATTTCAAAGTGTATATATGTCCATGCCACTCTCTCACTTTGTCCCAGCTTACCCTTCCCCCTCCCCAAGTCTTCAAGTTCATTCTCTAGTAGGTCTGTGTCTTTATTCCTGTCCTGCCCCTAGGTTCTTCATTACCTTTTATTTTTTATTATTTTAGATTCCATATATATGTGTTAACGTACTGTATTTGTATTGCTCTTTCTGACTTACTTCACTCTGTATGACAAACTCTAGGTACATCCAACTGACTACAAATAACTCAATTTTGTTTTTTTTTATGGCTGAGTAGTAGTTCATTGTATATATGTGCCACATATTCTTTATCCATTCATCCAATGATGGACACATAGGTTGCTTCCATGTCCTGGCTATTGTAAATAGAGCTGCAATGAACATTGTTGTACATGACTATTTTTTGAATTATGGTTTTCTCAGGGTATATACCCAGTAGTGGGATTGCTGGGTCATATGGTAATTCTATTTTTAGTTTTTTAAGGAAGCTCCATAATGTTCTGCATAGTGGCTATATCATTTTACATTCCCACCAGTAGTGCAAGAGTGTTCCCTTTTCTCCATACCCTCTCCAGCATTTATTCTTTTTTTTTTGCACATCTTTATTGGGGTATAATTGCTTTACAATGGTGTGTTAGTTTCTAATTTATAACAAAGTAAATCAGTTATACATATACATATGTTTCCATATCTCTTCCCTCTTGCGTCTCCCTCCCGCCCTCCCTAGCCCACCCCTCCAGGCGGTCACAAAGCACAGAGCTGATATCCCTGTGCTATGCGGCTGCTTCCCACTAGCAATCTACCTTACATTTGGTAGTGTATATATGTACATGCCTCTCTCTTGCTTTGTCACAGCTCACACTTCCCCCTCCCCATATCCTCAAGTCCGTTCTCTAATAGGTCTGTGTCTTTATTCCTGTCTTACCCCTAGGTTCATCATGACATTTTTTCCCCTAAAATTCCATATATATGTGTTAACATACAGTATTTGGCTTTTTCTTTCTGACTTACTTCACTCTGTATGACAGACTCTAGGTCTATCCACCTCATTACAAATAGCTCAATTTCATTTCTTTTTATGGCTGAGTAATATTCCATTGTATATATGTGCCATATCTTCTTTATCCATTCATCCAATGATGGGCACTTAGGTGTTTCCATCTCTGGGCTATTGTAAATAGAGCTGCAATGAACATTTTTGTACATGACTCTTTTTGAATTTTGGTTTTCTCAGGGTATATGCCCAGTAGTGGGATTGCTGGGACATGTGGTAGTTCTATTTGTAGTTTTTTTTTTTTTTTTTTTTTTAACTTTATCCATTTATTTAAGTCTTCTGTAATGGCTTTCAATTGAGTTTTTTTTTTTTTTAACATCTTTATTGGGGTATAATTTCTTTACAATGGTGTGTTAGTTTCTGCTTTATAACAAAGTGAATCAGTTATACATATACATATGTTCCCATATCTCTTCCCTCCTGCATCTCCCTCCCTCCCACCCTCCCCATCCCACCCCTCCAGGCTGTCACAAAGCACCGAGCCAATATCCCTGTGCCATGCGGCTGCTTCCCACTAGCTATCTACCTTACTATGTTTGTTAGTGTGTATATGTCCATGACTCTCTCTCGCCCTGTCACAGCTCACCCTTCCCCCTCCCCATAACCTCAAGTCCGTTCTCTAGTAGTTTTTTAAGGAACCTCCATACTGTTCTCTATAGTGGCTGAACCAATTCACATTCCAATCAGCAGTGTAAAAGTGTTTCCTTTTCTCCACACCTTCTCCAGAATTTATTGTTTCTAGACCTTTTGATGATGCCATTCTGACTTGTGTGAGATGATATCTCATTGTAGTTTTTATTTGCATTTCTCTAATGATTAATTATGTTGAGCATTCTTTCATGTGTTTGTTGGCAGTCTGTATATCTTCTTTTGAGAAATGTGTATTTAAGTCTTCTGCCCATTTTTGGATTGGGTTCTTTGTTTTTTTTGTTACTGAGCTGCATGAGCTGCTTGTAAATTTTGGAAATTAATCCTTTCCCAGTTGCTTCATTTGCAAATATTTTCTCCCATTCTGAGGGTTTTCTTTTGGTCTTCTTTATGGTTTCCTCTGCTGTGTAAAAACTTTGAAGTTTCATTAGGTCCCATTTGTTTATATTTGTTTTTATTTCCATTTCTCTAGGAGGTGGGTCAAAAAGGATCTTGCTGTGATTTATGTCATAGAGTGCTCTGCCTATGTTTTACTCTAAGAGTTTGATAGTTTCTGGCCTTACATTTAGGCCTTTAATCCATTTTGAGCTTAGTTTTGTGTATGGTGTTAGGGAGTGATCTAATCTCATACTTTTACATGTACCTGTCCAGTTTTCCCAGCACCACTTATTGAAGATGCTGACCTTTCTCCACTGTACATTCCTGCCTCCTTTATCAAAGATAAGGTGACCATATGTGCATGGCTTTATCTCTGAGCTTTCTATCCTGTTCCATTGATCTATCTTTCTGTTTTTGTGCCAGTACCATACTCTCTTGATTACTGTAGCTTTGTAGTATAGTCTGAAGTCAGAGATCCTGATTCCACCAGCTCCGTTTTTCGTTCTCAGGATTGCTTTGGCTATTCGGGGTCTTTTGTGATTCCATACAAATTGCAAAATTTTTTGTTCTAGTTCTGTGAAAAATGCCAGTGGTAGTTTGATAGGGATTGCATTGAATCTGTAGATTGCTTTGGGTAGAAGAGTCATTTTCACAATGTTGATTCTTCCAATCCAAGAACATGGTATATCTCTCCATCTATTTGTATCATCTTTAATTTCTTTCATCAGTGTTTTATAATTTTCTGCATACAGGTCTTTTGTCTCCTTAGGTAGGTTTATTCCTAGATATTTTATTCTTTCTGTTACAATGGTAAATGGGAGTGTTTTCTTGATTTCACTTTCAGATTTTTCATCATTAGTGTATAGGAATGCCAGAGATTTCTGTGCATTAATTTTGTATCCTGCAACTTTTCCAAATTCATTGATTATCTTTAGTAGTTTTCTGGTAGCATCTTTAGGATTCTCTATGCATAGTATCATGTCATCTGCAAACAGTGACAGCTTTACTTCTTTTCTGATTTGGATTCCTTTTATATCCTTTTCTTCTCTGATTGCTGTGGCTAAAACTTCCAAAACAATGTTGAATAAGAGTGGTGAGGGTGGGCAACCTTGTCTTTTTCCTGATCTTAATGGAAGTGCTTTCAGTTTTTCACCATTGAGGATGATGTTGGCTGTGGGTTTTTCATATATGGTCTTTATTATGTTGAGGAAAGATCCCTCTATGCCTACTTTCTGCAAGGTTTTTTTCATAAATGGGTGTTGAATTTTGTCAAAAGCTTTCTCTGCATCTATTGAGACGATCATATGGTTTTTTCCTTCAATTTGTTAATATGGTTTATCACATTGATAGATTTGCTTATATTGAAGAACCCTTGCATTCCTGGGATAAACCCCACTTGATCATGGTGTATGATCCTTTTAATGTGCTGTTGGATTCTGTTTGCTAGTATTTTGTTGAGGATTTTTGCATCTATGTTCATCAGGGATATTGGCCTGTAGTATTGTTTCTTTGTGACATCCTTGTCTGGTTTTGGAATCAAGGTGATGGTGGCCTTGTAGAATGAATTTGGGAGTGTTCCTCCCTCTGCTATATTTTGGAAGAGTTTGAGAAGGGTAGGTGTTAGCTCTTCTCTAAATGTTTGATAGAATTCACCTGTGAGGCCATCTGGTCCTGGGCTTTTGTTTGTTGGAAGATTTTTAATTACAGTTTCAATTTCAGTGCTTGTGATTGGTCTGTTCATATTTTCTATTTCTTCCTGATTCAGTCTTGGCAGGTTGTGCATTTTTAAGAATTTGTCCATTTCTTCCAGGTTGTCCATTTTTTTGGCATAGAGTTGCTTGTAGTAATCTCTCATGATCTTTTGTATTTCTGCAGTGTCAGTTGTTACTTCTCCTTTTTCATTTCTAATTCTATTAATTTGATTCTTCTCTCTTTTTTTCTTGATGAGTCTGGCTAATGGTTTATCTATTTTGTTTATCTTCTCAAAGAACAAGCTGTTAGTTTTATTGATCTTTGCTATTGTTTCCTTCATTTCTTTTCCATTTATTTCTGATCTGATTTTTATGATTTCTTTCCTTCTGCTAACTTTGGGGTTTTTTTTGTTCTTCTTTCTCTAATTGCTTTAGGTTTAAGGTTAGGTTGTTTATTCGAGATGTTTCCTGTTTCTTAAGGTGGGCTTGTATTGCTATAAACTTCCCTCTTAGAACTGCTTTTGCTGCATCCCATAGGCTTTGGGTCGCCGTGTCTCCATTGTCATTTATTTCTAAGTATTTTTTTTATTTCCGCTTTGATTTCCTCAGTGATCACTTCGTTATTCAGTAGTGTATTGTTTAGCCTCCATGTGTTTGTAGTTTGTACAGATCTTTTCCTGTAATTGATATCTAGTCTCATGGTGCTGTGGTTGGAAAAGATACTTGGTACAATTTCAATTTGCTTATATTTACCAAGGCTTGATTTGTGACCCAAGATATGATCTATCCTGGAGAATGTTGCATGAGCAGTTGAGAAAAATGTGTATTCTGTTGTATTTGGATGGAGTGTCCTATAAATATCAATTAAGTCCATCTTGTTTAATGTATCATTTAAAGCTTTTGTTTCCTTATCTATTTTCATTTTGGATGATCTGTCCATTGGTAAACTTGGGGTGTTAAAGTCCCCTACTAAGAATGTGTTACTGTCGATTTCCCCTTTTATGGCTGTTAGTATTTGCCTTATGTATTGAGGTACTCCTATGTTGGGTGCATAAATATTTACAATTGTTATATCTTCTTCTTGGATCGATCCCTTGATCATTATGTAGTGTCCTTCTTTGTCTCTTCTACTAGTCTTTATTTTAAAGTCTATTTGTGTGATATGAGAATTGCTACTCCAGCTTTCTTTTGGTTTCCATTTGCATGGAATATCATTTTCCATCCCCTTACTTTCAGTCTGTATGTGTCTCTATGTCTGAAGTGGGTCTCTTGTAGACAGCATATATATGGGTCTTACTTTTGTACCCATTAAGCCAATCTGTGTCTTTTGGTGGAAGCATTTAGTCCATTTACATTTAAGGTAATTATCGATATGTATGTTCCTATTCCCATTTTCTAAATTGCTTTGGGTTCTTTATTATAGGTCTTTTCCTTCTCTTGTGTTTCTTTCCTAGAGAAGTTCCTTTAGCATTTGTTGTAAAGCTGCTTTGGTGGTGCTGAACTCTCTCAGCTTTTGCCTGTCTGTAAACTTTTTAATTTCTCCATCAAATTTGAATGAGATCCTTGCTGGGTAGAGTAATCTTGATTGCAGGTTTTTCTCCTTCATCACTTTCAGTATGTCCTGCCACTACCTTCTGGCTTGCAGAGGTTCTGCTGAGAGATCAGCTCTTAACCTTATGGGGATTCCCTTGTGTGTTATTTTTCCCTTCCTGCTTTTAATATGCTTTCTTTGTGTTTAATTTTTGACACTTTGATAAATATGGGTATTGGTGTGTTTCTCCTTGGATTTATCCTGTATGGGACTCTCTGTGCTTCCTGGACTTGATTAAGTATTTCCTTTCCCATATTTGGGAAGTTTTAATCTATAATCTCTTCAAATATTTTCTCAGTCCCTTTCTTTTTCTCTTCTTCTTCTGAGACTCCTGTAATTCAAATATTGGTGTGTTTAATGTTGTCCCAGAGGTCTCTGAGACTGTCCTCAGTTCTTTTCATTCTTTTTTCTTTATTCTGCTCTGCAGTAGTTATTTCCACTATTTTATCTTCCACATCACTTATCCGTTCTTCTGCCTCAGTTATTCTGCTATTGATCCCATCTAGAGTCTTTTTCATTTCATTTATTGTGTTGTTAACCATTGTTTGTTTCACCTTTAGTTCTTCTAGGTCCTTGTTAAATGTTTCTTGCATTTTGTCTATTCCATTTCCAAGATTTTGGATCATCTTTACTATCATTATTCTGAATTCTTTTTCAGGTAGACTGCCTATTTCCTCTTCATTTGTTAGGTCTGCTGGGTTTTTATCTTGCTCCTTCATCTGCTGTGTGTTTTTCTGTCTTCTCATTTTGCTTATCTTACTGTGTTTGGGGTCTCCTTTTTGCAGGCTGCAGGTTCATAGTTCCCACTGTTTTGATGTCTGTCCCCAGTGGCTAAGGTTGGTTCAGTGGGTTGTGTAGCCTTCCTGGTAGAGGGGACTAGTGCCTGTGTTGTGGTGGATGAGGCTGGATCTTGTCTCTCTAGTGGGCAGGTTCACGTCTGGTGGTGTGTTTTGGGGTGTCTGTGGCCTTATTATGATTTTAGGCAGCCTCTCTGCTAATGGGTGGGGTTGTGTTCCTGTTTTGCTAGTTGTCTGGCATAGGTTGTCCAGCACTGTAGCTTGCTGGTCATTGAATGAAGCTTGGTGCTGGTGTTGAGATGGAGATCTCTGGAAGATTTTTGCCATTTGATATTATGTGGAGCTGGGAGGTCTCTTGTTGACCAGTGTCCTGAAGTTGGCTCTCCCACCTCAGAGGCAGAGCCCTGACTCCTGGCTGGAGCACCAAGAGCCTTTCATCCACATGGCTCAGAATAAAAGGGAGAAAAAGTAGAGAGAAAAAATTAGTAGAAGTAGGAAGAAAGATAGAAGGAAAGAAAGAAAGAAAGGAGGAAAGGAAAGAATGAAGGAAGGAAGGAAGGAAGCAACGAAGGACAGAATGAAGAAAGAGAGGAAGAAAAGAAGGAAAGAAGGAATGTGAGAAAAGAGGGAGGGAGGGAGGAAGGAAGGAATGAAGGAGGGAAGGATGTAAAAAAGATAGAAAGAAAGAAGATACAGTAAAATAAAATAAAGTAAAATAATAAAGTTATTAAATTAAAAAATAATTATTAAGAAAAAAAAATAGATGGATAGAACCTTAGGACAAATGGTGGAAGAAAAGCTATACAGACAAAATCTCACACAGAAGCATACACATACACCCTCACAAAAAGGGGAAAAAATAATAAATCTTGCTCTCAAAGTCCACCTCCTCAATTTGGGATGATATGTTGTCTAAAGGAGGGAAGGAAGGAAAGAAAGAAAGAAAGAAAGGAAGAAAGAAAGAAAGAAGGATGGATGGAAGGAAGGAAAGAAAAGAAGGAAGGAAGGAAGGAAGGATGGAAGGAAGGAAAGAAAGAAAGGAAGGAAGGAAGAAAGAAAGAAAGAAAGAAAGAATGAAAGAAAGAAAGATAGAAGCTAAAGTAAAATAAAGTTATTAAAATTAATTATTAAGAAAAAAAATGGACGGATAGAACCCTAGGACAAATGGTGGAAGCAAAGCTATACAGACAAAGTCTCACACAGAAGTATATACATACACACTCACAAAAAAAGGAAAAGGGGAGAAAATGATAAATCTTGCTCTCAAAGTCCACCTCCTCAATTTGGGATGATTTGCTGTCTATTCATGTATTCTACAGATGCAGGGTACATCAAGTTGATTGTGGAGCTTTAATCCGCTGCTTCTGAGGCTGCTGGTAGAGATTTCCCTTTCTCTTTGTTCTCACAGCTCCCAGGGGCTCAGCTTTGGATTTGGCACTGCCTCTGCGTGTAGGTTGCTGGAGTGCGTCTGTTTTTTGCTCAGACAGGATGGGGTTAAAGGAGCAGCTGATTCGGGGTCTCTGGCTCACTGAGGCCGGGGGGAGGGAGAGGCGCAGAGTGCGGGGTGAGCCTGCAGCAGTAGAAGCCAGCGTGGTGTTGCACCAGCCTGAGGCCCGCCGTGCGTTCTCCCGGGGAAGTTGTCCCTGGATCCTGGGAACCTGGCAGTGGTGGGCTGTGCAGGCTTTCCGGAAAAGGGGTGTGGATAGTGCCCTGTGCTCGCACACAGGTCCCTTTGTGGCGGCGGCAGCAGCCTTAGCGTCTCCTGCCCATTTTTGGGGTCCGCGCTTTTAGCTGCGGTTGACGCCCATCTCTGGGGTCTGCACTTTTAGCTGTGGCTCGTGTCCATCTCTGGGGTCCGCGCTTTTAGCCGCAGCTCATGCCTGTCTCTGGAGTTCCTTTAAGCAGCACTCTTAATCCCCTCTCCTCGAGCACCAGGAAACAAAGAGGGAAGAAAAAGTCTCTCGCATCTTCAGCAGCTCCAGACCTTTTCTTGACTCCCTCTCAGCTAGCCCTGGTGCACTAACCTCTTCAGGCTATGTTCACGCAGCCAAGCCCAGTCCTCTCCCTGCGCTCCACCAAAGCCCGAGCCTCAGCTCACAGCCCCGCCCACCCTGGCGGGTGAGCAGACAAGCCTCTCGGGCTGGTGAGTGCCGGTCGGCACCGATCCTCTGTCCGGGAATCTCCCCGCTTTGCCCTCCGCACCCCTGTTGCTGTGCCTTCCTCCGTGGCTCTGAAGCTCCTCCCTCCACCTCCCGCAGTCTCTGCCCGTGAAGGGGCTTCCTAGTGTGTGGAATCCTTTCCTCCTTCACAGCTCCCTCTCACTGGTGCAGGTCCCATCCCTATTCTTTTGTCTCTGTTTTTTCTTTTTTTCTTTTGCCCTACCCAGGTACGTGGGGAGTTTCTTGCATTTGGGAGGTCTGAGGTCTTTTGCCAGCATTCAGTAGGTGTTCTGTAGGAGTTGTTCCACGTGTAGATGTATTTCCGGTGTATCTGTGGGGAGAAAGGTGATCTCTGCATCTTACTCTTCCGCCATCGTCCCCCAAGGTCTCCAGCATTTATTCTTTGTACATTTTTTGATGACGGCCATTCTGACCAGTGTGAGATGATATCTCATTGTAGTTTTGATTTGCATTTCTCTAATGATTAATGATGTTGAGCATTCTTTCATGTGTTTGTTGGCAATCTGTATATCTTCTTTGGAGAAATGTCTATTTAGGTTTCTGCCCATTTTGGATTGGGTCATTTGTTTTTGTGATATTGAGGTGCATGAGGTGCTTGTAAATTTTGGACATTAATCCTTTGTCAGTTGCTTCATTTGCAAATATTTTCTCCCATTCTGTGGGTCGGCTTTTTGTCTTTTTTATCATTTCCTTTGCTGTGCAAAAGCTTTTAAGTTTCATTAGGTCGCATTTGTTTATTCTTTTTATTTCCATTTCTCTAGGAGGTGGGTCAAAAAGGATCCTGCTGTTATTTATGTCATAGAGTGCTCTGCCTATGTTTTCCACTAAGAGTTTGATAGTGTCTGGCCTTACATTTAGGTCTTTAATCCATTTTGAGTTTATTTTTGTGTATGGTGATAAGGAGTGTTTTAATTTCATTCTTTTACATGTAGCTGTCCAATTTTCCCAGCACCACTTATTGAAGAGGCTGTCTTTTCTCCACTGTATATTCTTGATTCTTTATCAAGAATAAGGTGACCATTTGTGCATGGGTTTACTTCTGGGCTTTCTATCCTGTTCCATTGATCTATATTTCTGTTTTTGTGCCAGTACCATACTGTCTTTATTACTGTAGCTTTGTAGTATAGTCTGAAGTCAGGGAGCCTGACTCTGTTTTTGTTTCTCAAGATTTCTTTCACTATTCAGGGTCTTCTGTGTTTCCATACAAATTTGGACATTTTTTGTTCTCTTTCTGTGAAAAATGCTAGTGGTAGTTTGATAGGGATTGCATTGAATGTGTAGATTGCTTTGGGTAGTATAGTCGTTTTCACAATGTTGAATCTTCTAATCCAAAAACATGGTATATCACTCCATCTGTTTGTATCATCTTTATTTTCTTTCATCAGTGTCATATAGTTTTTGGCATACACGTCTTTTTTCTCCTTAGGTACGTTTATTCTGAGGTATTTTATTCTTTTTATTGCAATGGTGAATGGGAGTGCTTCCTTAATTTCACTCTCAGATTTTTCATCAGTACTGTATAGGAATGCAAGAGATTTCTGTGCATTAATTTTGTATTCCACTACTTTACCAAATTCATTGATTAGCTCTCGTAGTTTTCTGGTAGCATCTTTAGGATTCTGTATGTGTAGTATCATGTCATCTGTAAACAGTGACAGCTTTACTTCTTCTTTTCTGATTTTGATTCCTTTTATTTCTTTTTCTTCTGATTGCTATGGTTTAAACTTCAAAAACAATATTGAATAATAGTGGTGAGAGTGGTCCACCTTGTCTTGTTCCTGATCTTAGTGGGAATGGTTTTAGTTTTTCACCATTGAGGATGATATTGGCTTTGGGTATGTCATATATGACCTTTATTATAAGTTCCCTCTCTGCCTACTTTCTGGAGAGTTTTTAACATAAATCAGTGTTGAATTTTCTCAAAAGCTTATTCTGCCTCTATTGAGAGGATCATATGGTTTTTATTTTTCAATTTGTTTATATGGTGTATCACAGTGATTGATTTGCTTATATTGAAGAATCCTTGCATTTCTGAGGTAAACCCCACTTGATCATGGTGTATGGTCCTTTTAATGTGCTGTTGGATTCTGTTTGCTAGTATTTTTTGAGGATTTTTGCATCTATGTTCATCAGTCATATTGGCCTGTAGTTTTTATTCTTGGTGACATCTTTGTCTGGTTTTGGTATCAGGGTGATGGTGGCCTCATAGAATGAGTTTAGGAGTGTTCCTCCCTCTGCTATATTTCGGAAGAATTTGAGAAGGACAGGTGTTAGCTCTTCTCTAAATGTTTGATAGAATTCACCTGTGAAGCCATCTTGTTTAGGCTTTTGTGTGCTGGAAGCTTTTTAATCACAGTTTCAATTTCAGTGCTTGTGAATGGACTATTTATATTTTCTGTTTCTTCCTGGTTCAGTCTTGGAAGGTAGTACTTTTCTAAGAATTTGTCCATTTCTTCCATGTTGTCCATTTTATTGGCATATAGTTGCTTTTTGTAATCTCTCATGTTCCTTTGTATTTCTGCATTGTCAGTTGTTACTACTTTTTCATTTCTAATTCTATTCATTTGAATATTCTCCCTTTTTTTCTTGATGATTCTGGGTAATGGTTTATCAATTTTGTTTCTCTTGTCAAAGACCATCTTTTAATTTTATTGATCTTTGCTATTTTTTCCTTCATTTCTTTTTCATTTATTTCTGAACTGATCCCTATGATTTCTTTCCTTCTGCTAACTTTGTGGTTTTTTTGTTCTTCTTTCTCTGATTGCTTTAGGTGTAATGTTAGGTTGTTTATTTGAGATGTGTCTTGTTTCTTAAGGTAGGATTTTATTGCTATAAACTTCCCTCTTAGAACTGCTTTTGCTGCATCCCATAGGTTTAGGGTCATCGTGCTTTCATTTTCATTTGTTTGTAGGTATTTTTTGATTTCCTCTTTGATTTCTTCAGTGATCTCTTGGTTATTAAGTAGTCTATTGTTTAGTCTCCATGTATTTGTATGTTTTGCAGATTTTTTCCTGTAATCGATATCTAGTCTCATAGCATTGTGGTTGGAAAAGATACTTGATACGATTTCAATTTTCTTAAATTTACCAAGGCTTGTTTTGTGACCCAAGATATGATCTATCCTGGAGAATGTTCCATGAGTACTTGAGAAGAAAGCGTATTTTGTTGTTTTTAGGTGGAGTGTCCTATAAATATCAATTAAGTCCATCTTGTTTAATGTATCATTTAAAGCTTGTGTTTCCTTATTTATTTTCACTGTGGATGATCTTTCCATTGGTGAAAGTTGGGCGTTAATATTCTTTGCTATGATTGTGTTACTGTCAATTTCCCCTTTTATGGCTGTTAGTATTTGCCTTATGTATTGAGGTGCTCCTATGTTGGGTGCATAAATATTTACAATTGTTATATCTTCTTCTTGGTTTGATCCCTTGATCATTATGTAGTGTCCTTCTTTGTCTTTTGTAATAGCCTTCATTTTATAGTCTATATTTTCTGATATGAAAATTGCTAATCCAGCATTCTTTTGATTTCCATTTGATGGAATATCTTTTTCCATCCCCTCACTTTCAGTCTGTATGTGTCCCTGGGTCTGAAGTGTGTCTCTTGTAGAAAACATCTATATAGGTTCTGTTTTTGTATCCATTCAGCCAGTCTATATCTTTTGGTTGGAATATTTAATCCATTTACATTTAAGGTAATTATCGATATGTATGCTCCTATTACCATTTTCTTAATTGTTTTGGGTTTGTTATTGTAGATCTTTTCCTTCTCTTTTGTTTCCTGCCTATAGAAGTTCCTTTAGCATTTGTTGTAAAGCTAGTTTTGTGCTGCTGAACTCTCTTAACTTTTGCTTGTCTGTATAGGTTTTAATTTCTCTGTCAAATCTGAATGAGATCCTGGCTTGGTAGATGAATCTTTGTTGTAGGTTTTTCCGTTTCATCACTTTACTAAGTCCTGCCACTCCCGTCTGGCTTGCAGAGTTTCTGCTGAAAGATCAGCTTTTAACCTTATGGGCATTCCCTTCTATGTTATTTATTGTTTTCCCTTGATGTTTTTAATATTTTTCTTTGTAATTTAATTTTTGATCAATTGATTAGTATTTGTCTTAATATGTTTCTCCTTGGATTTTTCCTGTATTGGACTCTCTGTGCTTCCTGTACTTCATTTACTATTTCCTTTCCCATAATAGGGAAGTTTTCACCTATCATCTCTTCAAATATTTTCTCAGTCCATTTTAATTTCTCTTCTTTTTGGATCCCTATAATTCGAATGTTGCTGCATTTAACATTGTCCCAGAGATCTCTGACACTGTCCTCAAATCTTTTCATTCTTTTCTCTTTATTCTGCTCTGCAGTAGTTATTTCCACTATTTTATCTTCCCTGTCTCTTATCTGTTCTTCTGCCTTAGTTATTCTGCTATTGATTCATTCTAGAGAATTTGTAGTTGCATTTATTGTGTTGTTCATCATTGTTTGTTTGCTCTTTAGTTCTTCTAGGTCATTGTTAAACATTTCTTGTATTTTCTCTATTCTTTTTCCAAGATTTTGGATCATCTTTACTATCATTACTGTGAATTCTTTTTCAGGTATACTGCCTATTTCCATCATTTTTTATGTCTGGTGGGTTTTTACCTTGCTCCTTCATCTGCTCTGTGTTTCTGTTTTCTCATTTTGCTTACCTTACTGTGTTTGGGGTCTCCTTTTCACAGGCTGCTCATTCGTAGTACTTGTTGTTATTGGTGTCTGCCCCCAGTGGCTAAGGTTGGTTCAGTGGGTTTTGTAGGCTTCCTAGTGGAAAGGACTAGTGCATGTATTGTGGTGGATGAAGCAGGATCTTGTCTTTCTGGAGGGCAGGTCAATGTCTGGTGGTGTGTTTTGGGGTGTCTGTGGCCTTATTATGATTTTAGGCAGCCTCTCTGCTAATGGATCAGGCTGTGTTCCTGTCTTGCTAGTTGTTTGGCATAGTGTATCCAGCACTGTAGCTTGCTGGCTGTTGAATGGAGCTGGGACTTGGTGTTGAGATGGAGATCTCTGGGAAATTTTCACCATTTGATATTACATGGAGCTGGGATGTCTCTTGTGGAGCAATGTTCTGAACTTGGTTCTCCCTCCACAGGCACAGCCCTAATGCCTGGCTGGAGCACCAAGACCCTGTCATCCACATGGTTCAGAATAAAAGGGAGAAGAAAAGAAAGAAGGAAAGAAAAAATGAAATAAAATAAAGTTATTAAAATAAAAAATTATTATTAAAATTTAAAAAGAGAGCAATGCAACCAAAAAGCAAATCTACCAAAGATAAGAAGCTCTAAAAACTATACATAAAAAAAAAGGACAGACAGAACCCTAGGAAAAATGGTAAAAGCAAAACTACAGAGACAAATTTACACAAAGAAGCATACACATGCACACTCACAAAATAAGAAAAAGGAAAAAAAATATATATCTTTCATCCCAAAATCCACCACCTCAATTTGGGATGATTCATTGTCTATTCAGTTATTCCACAGTTGCATTTTATATCTAGTTGATTTTGGAGATTTAATCCACTGCTCCTGAACCTGCTGGGAGAGATTTCCCATTCTCTTCTTTGTTTGCACAGCTCCTGGGGTTTAGCTTTTGATTGGCCCCCCGCCTCTGCGTGTAGGTCGCCTGAGGGCAACTTTTCCCCCCCTCTCAGCCAGGATGAGGTTAAAGGAGCAGATGCTTCTGGGGCTCTGGCTCACTCAGGCCAGGGGGAGGGAGGGGTACAGTATGTGGGTCAAGCCTGTGGCAGCAGAGGGCCACATAATATTGTAACAGCCTGACGTGCCATGTGTTCTCCTGGGGACGTTGTCCCTGGATCATGGGACCCTGGCAGCGGCAGGCTGCACAGGCTCCCTGGAAGGGAGGCATGGACAGTGACCTGTGCCTGCACACAGTCCTCCTGGTGGCTGCAGCAGCAGCCCTAGCATCTCATGCTCATCTCTGGGGTCTGTGCTGACAGCCGTGGCCCACCCCCATCTCTAGAGCTCATTCAAATGGCACTCCTAAGACCCTCTCCTCTTACACCACAAAAGAGGGAGGCAAGAAAATGTCTCTTGCCTCTTTGGCAGCTCCAGACATTTTCCCGGACTCCCTCCCGGCTAGCTGTGGCTCACTAGCCCCCTTCAGGCTGTATTCACGTAGCCAACCCCAGTCCTTTCCCTGGGATCCGACCTCCGAAGCCGGAACCTCAGCTCCTAGCCACACCCGTCCTGACTGGTGAGCAGACAAGCCTCTCGGGCTGGTGAGTGCTGGTCGGCCCCAATCCTCTGTGCGGGAATCTCTCTGCTTTGCCCTCTGCATCCCTGTTGCTGCACTCTCCTCCTTGACTCCAAAGCTTCCCCACTTCGCCACCCACAGTCTCTGCCCATGAAGGGGCTTCCTAGTGTGTGGAAACTTTTCCTCCTTCACAGTTCCCTCCCATTCGTGCAGGTCCTGTCCCTATTCTTTTGTCTCTGTTTTTTTTTTTTCTTCTGCCCTACCCACCCATGTACGTGGGGAGTTTCTTGCCTTTTGGGAGGTCTGAGGTCTTCTGTCAGTGCTCAGTAGGTGTTTTGTAGGGGTTGTTCCACATGTAGATGTATTTCTGATGTATTTGTGGGGCAGAAAGTGATCTCCATGTCTTACTCTTCTGCCATCTTGAAGCTCCTCCTAGCTATTTATTTTTAAAGTCACAGTCCCTAAACCAGCAACTTTGAGTATGATCCAGGGGAAAAATAAGCCTTTTCACCTGGTCCAAGATGCAATTCAAACAGCTCTGCCGTTTGTCTCTTATGATGCCATGGAGATTAGAATGCTGTAAGCAGGCTCTGAAAAATCCTGGCAGGAGGATCACACTGTGGCCTCCTAGAGGTTTGGAGAAAGTTGTGTTGTCCTCAGTGGATAACCAGTGTTCTTTAGAGAGGCTGATCTCAAACTTTTACGTCTCACGAGTCGTTTATGTTCTTAAAATTTTTTGAAAACCCCAAAGAGTTTTTGTTTCTGTAGATTGTATCTTCTGATACTTACTGTATTAGAAACTGAAGTTGCGAAAAAATTAAAATATTTATCTAATAATTTATTTAAAATAACAATAAACCCATTATATGATAACAAAAATGATGTATTTTTATGAACTGTTCACTGTTTTCTCAATAACATGATAAACAAGGTAACCCTTTCAGCCTTTATAGGAAAAACATTTCCTCCTGTGTGTTTCTTCTTTCCTGTCACCATACTACTACCCTCACAACACTTCTGACACCAGATGTGAGGGATTTTTTCCCCCACATCAAATAATTTTCTGTGATATCATCTGGGTGTCCTACAATTCAATTTAATTCTGACATAAGAAGAGTTAGTGCAGATTTTACAGATTAAGGGCTCAGTACCATGAGACTGTCCCCCACTTCAGAAGCCAATTGCAAGTAGCACGTTCCCAGGTTCTAAAACTTCTGTCCGACTTGACTACAAATCAGAGATTCCCATGATCTGCCTCTTGAATTTGTGTGTTTGCCAGAACAGAACTCAGGGAAACACTTACTTGCATTAACCAGTTTATTACATAATAAAGGATATGGTTTAGGATACACATGAATAGCCAGATGCAGAGGTACGTAGGGGAAGATCTTGGGAGTGTAGCAGCTTCTGTCCCCATGAAGTTAGGGTGCATCCTCTAGTACATGGATGTATCAACCTACCTGGAAGTTTCCCAAGCCCCATACTATTGGGATTTTTATGGAGGCTTAATTAGGTAAACATGATTAGATTATTAACTCTATTTCCAGCCCCTCTCCCTTTTCTGGAGAATTGGGGGGTGGGGCTGAAAATTCCAAGCTTTATTCATGGTTTGATATTTGGTGACCAGCCCCCATCCTGGAGCCATCTAGGATCTCACCCAGAGTCATCTCATTAGAATAAAAGACACTCTTATTACCCAGGAAATTTCAAGGAATTTTAGGAGCTCTGTGTCAGGAACTGGAGTCAAAGAACAAATATTAGAAAAAAAGATGCTTTTAGTGCTCTTATCACTTAGGAAATTGCAATAGTTTTAGGAGCTCTGTGTTGGGAACTGGTCAAAGACTAAATGTTAGAAAAAAAAAAAAACTATTCTCTTATTTACATGGGTTTAGGAGCCCTATTTCAAGAAACAGGGATATCTATCTATCTATCTATCATCTGCCAATTTTATTATTTCACTTCTGTGCTGGTTCATTTGGCTCCTGAAAAAGAGATAAATTGTTTGTGTGTTCAAAAACAAGTATGATCCTTAACAAGGTCAATCTTGATACTACTACTGAATACCCAATCTATCAACATATCTGGGGAGATCACCCAGTCATCTGTTGCCAGAACAGTTGTATTGGAAACCATCCATTATGGATTGGACAATGGTTTGTCCTCTTTTGGACTTTGCTTATATTGGATATGGATTTGAATTAACTTTCAAAGACATATCTGCCAGCAATAATATCTATGAACTGCCAGAATGCTTTATTCGCCACTGTAATATCTCAGACTACGTTGCTTCTGATTAAAAAAATACTTATTTGGCAGCAAAAATGTGTAGCAATGAGCTTATGTTGAAGACATTCACTGGCTTTACATCACTCAGAAAAAAATTGTACTAATACACAGTGGACTGACCTTTTGAAGAATCAGTTACAAAGCCCACTAGGAATTGATTTCCAATATACAATGCTCCTTTCCCATAACAAAAGTACAATGATAGAGAAACATAGGATGGAAATGTGATGTGCTCCTCTAAATATTAATACATAATGAACTATTCATGAAAAGCATGTTTACTAATAATTTGACTTTAGGCACTTCAGGCTTAGAGGTTTTGTACCCAAGAAAGAAGACGATACAATACTTCATTTTAAGTGGAAGTTTGGATTGCCACTTAGCTATTTTTGGCTCCTCATGATATTGAACAATCCAACATAAAAAGGACAACTCTTCTGTGCACTCTATGTTTGTTAGGGCACTCAATATTGACTATTAAACAGAAATTGATGTACTGGTACATATGGAAATAAGGAAGAATGGGTATGGAACACATGGGATACTCTAAAGTTTCTCCTAGCACAGCCATGTCCATCAAAAAGATTCAATGGAGTAATGTAGAAACCCACGTATACAGAGGGCAACCAAATGTCCGGGTTTGCCTGAGACTGTCTTCGTTTATACACCTTATACTAGCATAATTATTAATAACCCTCTCATACTCAAAACGGCCTCAGATTAAAATGCAAGGTATTTTAGTATCTATATCTATCTAACTAACTGTCTATCTATCTATCCATCTATCTATCTATCATCGATCATCTCTCTGGTGATTTTAATCACATTGTGAACCATCAGAGACTTAGATTATTCAGGGTTTATGACATGAATTGTCCCTCCAGTAGAATATTCCTGACAAACTAGATGCTGGTTAAGGGCAAGAGGAATATTGAAAGAGCAGTGGAGAAAATAAGTTAAATATAATAACCTAGCTTTGTGGCCAGCTGTGAAAATGAGAACTTTAGAACCTACTCATTTTCTTGCCTTGCTCTCTATTATCTGTATGTATGTATCTATCTATCAATCATCTATCTATCTAGATATATATCTATAGATACATATCTCCATCTATACCTATATATAGAGTGTGAGATATATACATATAATATCTAGATTTTATATATATATAATTTAAATATACAGATCTAGATATATAGATAAATCTAAATAATATCTATTTATCTAATATATATCTGTGTATAATTTATTTTTTCTTACCATTTTATAGGGTAATAGTGATTATGATTAACTATAAATTAATGCAGATTTTATTGGCTTATAAAGATAAGCTTGAAGTTAATTCTAATTCCTGGAAAGAATAATAGATTTGACTTGGGTCATTTCATTTGTAGGAGAAGTTAAATACCTTTTCATTTGTTTGAGGAAGATTTATGCTCTGTAAAAAAGCAGGTTCTTGCTGCTAATGTTCATTATCGAAAATAATGTATGGGAGAAGTGTGGGGGAAATTCTTAAACATGTAGATCCCTTGGTACACTTTCATACTGGATTCAGTAGGTCCCTCAGTAGGACCTGAGATTTTGGATATTTAACAATCTCTGCAAAAGATTGGAAAACAGGCAGTTCCCAGGTTACAAATTGAGGAACCCTATGTTAGAAGGAGAAAGCAAAGTTAAGCAAAATTTGTCAAGGTTAGGATTCCTGATTCAGTGGAAAGCCAAATTTACAGGAGGGTTTTAGGATTCTCCCAACAGTGCTGAGAGTATAATAGGTATGTATCCTGGTGTCTACAAACCACTTCTCTTTCCTTCTGTGACATCTGATTTCCTGGGCTGAGATGTCATCTGCACAGAGGCTTTGATGACCCATCACGGAGGTATACTCAGTGCTTGGGGCTATACAGAACTCAGACTATACATTTTTCTCCCAGCAAAAGTTATCCTTTCTCATTGGGGGCAGCCCCATCAAGATTTTAAGTTTTTGCTACAAGAGTAGACCAGATCAAACCAGCTATGTGTCACCACTTAGGCTGTTTTTAATTCAAGCCTGGAGCATAATTGAGGCTCCAGGAAATAGTAGATCCATTTAATTTAGTTTTGCTCCTCTTTACTGCCTGCTGGAACAGAACCTTTGGTGAGAAAAAGATAAAGGAATCATAGGAAAAGAAAAAGTAATTCCTATATACGTAGCTGAATGAAGCTGTCATTTTGACTCTTCAGCAACCTGTTGAAACATTTAAGGACAGACTATTTATTGCGTAACCACTATTACCATTTCATATGTTGGCTTTGCTAGTTGAAATGCACTAGGGTTGGGAAGGAAGAGACAAAAAAGAGGAGCCTCTGATTGATTTGGATTACTTTGGCTAACTTCTTGCTTGTCACTGAGGTTTTTTGTAATTTATTTGGTTAAATTTTTTCATCCTATTTTATTGACCTATAATTGACACGTAACACTGTATAAGTTTAATCAGCATAATTATTTGACTTAAATACATCATGAAATGATTACCACAACTTTAGTGAACATCCATCATCTCATATAGACACAAAATAAAAGAAAAAAAATCTATTTTTCCTTGTGGTGAGAACTCTTAGGATTTACTCTTTTTATTAAATAAACATTATTTTTACAGTTTTATTAAGATATAATTGGTACATAATATTGTATTGATTTGATTTGATATATGTGTGTATTGCAAAATGATCAGAACAATAAGTTTAGTTAACATTCACCATCTCACATAGTTACAATTTTTTTCTTATAATGAGAAGGTTTAAGTTCTACTTTCTTAGAAACTTTTAAATATACAACACAGTATTTTAACTTTAGTCTCCATGCTGTACATTACATCTCCATAACTTATTTATCTTATAACTAGAAATTGGTGCCTTTTGACCACTGCCATCCACTTCTCCTACCCCCCACAAAATCATTGAGTTTAATGATTGCACCAAGTGGTTCAAGGTTAAAAAAAAAATCTCAGTAATCAAAACTAAGCAGACTTTGTAACAACAGGTGGTAAATTTTTCATCCAAAGTCCTTCTTTGATCATATAACAAGGACTTCAGTAAGGGAATGAGGGGTAACAATTATTTTTGCTCTTAGTTTCTCCCCCAATAAGCTAGACAATGTAGAATTGTAGAATCATAGTGCCCTATTTTCAGAACTAGGAGAGATATTTGAGAACATTTGCTCCAGGTTTTATTTCATTGGTGGGAAAATGAGGCCTAGAGTAAAAGACATCATTTGTCCAAAGTAAAATAGCTAGTTAGAATAAAGTAAAATGAGAAAAAAACTATGATAACTACTGATAATCTTGGTATTTCAATCATATTTTAAAGAATTCTTTTTCAGAAAGATATCATGTGTTAGTTTAAGTGAAAGTTCTTTGCTTTAACAAAAATAGTAATTCCATAGAAACTTTACTAGCATTGAAGCTTTGGGAAGATATGAAATATGTATATATGGAAATAGAAACATGTGATCTTTTCTTCTCTCACAGTTACTTATAAACCAAATGAACTAAACAGAATTAACTAAAACAAAGATAATTATTATTAATGGCATACAGTTTTTATTCATCTTAACAAAGAATTTGCTAGTTCTTTTTTATTCTGTGGTAAGGCACATAAAAATGTGCATAAAAGATGTCATAAAAACTATGATGGATAAGGGAAGGAGTAAAAAAAGGAGACATACAAGTAACAATTTTTCTCTAATGGCTGAAGTTTCCACAAAAGAATTCAACTTCCATTATGGATTTAAAGTAATATAGAGATGGATATGGACTTAAAAGCAAATGTAACATCCTGTGTGATTCCAGTCACACTTAAGGTAAGCCCCAAAATGCTCCATTAGAATGTAATGTCTTTATTATTTATTGTTCTATGGAGTGAGGGATGAAACATAAAGAGTACTGTATCACTACAAACTTAGCTGGACATAGCTAAGGGGAAAGAAACTTGGTTTGAACGTTGATATCAGAACTCAACTGGACTAAAATGAGATGCTGGGTAGGGTAGCATTCTGGTGAGTGCTGAAAGTAGAAGGCAGAGTATAGAGCTTAGAATTCTGAAACAAAAAACAGCGACTCTGAATTATACTTATGATTAGATAATAATATATTTTCCATAAAATCCAAAGAGTTAATATTATACAGAGTAGTTCTCTTGAGAAAGCAAAATTAAATGTTAAATTAATAAGAAGGGGATATCTGAAAAGTCCCCAAACATTTGGGGAAAAAACCCAAAATATTCCTAAATATACACTGGGTCAAAGACGACACTAACAAAAAAATATTCCAAAATAGTTTCAACTGAATTACAGTGGAAAATTTCCTTTTATTTTTATTTTTATAATTCTTATTTTTGATAAAGAATGCTTATTTTATTTAAGCTATCTTGCATTTACATATAAAATGTCAGAATGAATGATGAAGGCTTTTTTGCTCACAGAAAATGCTCCAAATAAAAATGTATTTAACAAATACATTTTTGCATGCAGATGCACTTATAAATATGATATCATTGGTTTTGACCAATAGGCTCTATAACAAAGAGACACTGGGAATCTGTACCTGTAATTACTGTAAAAATATTGAGAACAAGGGCCACTACATCTATACCATCTTTGAGAAGCTCCATATGACACTCTTTTTTTTAATATTCTTTTTGTTTATTTTTTTAACAGCTTTACTATAGTATAATTGATCAATAATGTGTTAGATGAGACCCAGAGCAGTATTTCATGTTGGGTTAATTACTTTCCACTATTGATGCAAGGTCTTTCTGGGTTTTCTACCCAATGCCCTGTGAAGCATGAAAATTTCCAGAATAAGTTGTGGAAACAGGTATTATTTCCCCACCTGTGTCAGTGCCAACCAGTCTTACATCCCTGGGCTTGGATAGTTTTCTCATGCAATTCACTGAGCAGCTCTTTACTGAACACTTTAAGGAAGGCCCTTGCAGATCTCCAGAGTTTTCCCTTTGAGTTCTGTTTTCTTTGGTGTGCTGTGAACTTTATCCACCTTGGTCTCCCTGGACACTCAACTCTGTCTCTTCAACCCAAGGAATCCACTGGGTTTGGCCTGAGTTTCACTTCCTTGTGCTGTGTCCCAAAAACTCTCTTTAGTCAGTCAGGTAGGACAATCATAGGGTTTAGCTCATTTATTTTCTATTTCACAGGAATCATTGACCTTCATTGCTGATGTGTAGTGTTCTAAAATCTATTTTTAATATATTTAGTCCTTAGGATGGGGGCAGGTGCAGTTGTTTCAGTTGGTAAGATAAACACAGTCCCTGTTATATTACTTTAAGTTGGTCAGATGCAAAAGTCCACCTTCCATTAGTTTTAACTAAATAAAAAATGAATTGCTAACTACACATTCTGTATTATGTGCTTCTGATTCAAAAAAATATTTAAGATACATTTGAGGAGATTACTCTCTTGTAGGGAATGTAAAACATGAAGGTTAATCATTGCAATAAAAATGCAGAAAAGGATAAGCACCTAGTCAGTGGATAAAGGGCTGTGAAAGTCTGGATTTAAGGGCAGTGATAGCTTGCTCTCAGCTCACGATATTAAGGTAAGTTTAATAGAAGAAAAGACTTTTGAGTTGGATGGGAACTGTAGAATAACTGGGAGAGGTAGAATAGTACAAAGTGAAGGTAGAGTGGTATAAAGGCAGGAAGAATGTTGGTCGCTAGACAAAAGAGCAGTAAATTCTATCAAACATTTATAAAAGAAGTAAAAATGTCTTTAAAAAACTCTTTTAGAAAATACAGGAGGAGGGAACCCTACCCAACTCATTTTTTATAAGTTGATCATAACTCTGATACCAAAACCTGACAGAGATATTGAAGGAAAAAAATAATATTACAAATCAATATATGTCATGGATAGTGATGCAAAGATCCTCAAAAGAATATTAGCAACTGAATCCAGTAACGTGTAAAAAGAATACTACTTGGTCAGAAATGCAAGACTTGTTAAATCTTTGAAAATCAATGAATATAATTCACTGCATTAATATAACATAAAGGAAAATTTTATTAGTATCTTGACAGATCCAGAAAAAGCAGTTGAGAAAATTCAACACATATTCATGATGAAAATCCTCAGCAAACTGTAAAAATACCTCAATCTAATAAATGGCATCTAAAACTCCTTTAGCATACAACATTCTAAGGAATATAAAACTGAACTCTTTACCCATATGAAAAGAAACAAGGAAAACATGAATGGTCATTAAACACATATAAATGTGTTCACTATTAATTGTTATCTGGGAAATCTAAATTAAAATCGCATTGAGGTACCATTACACATCTGCCAGCATAGCTAAAATTATAAAGAAACACAAACCCAAATTTATTGAAGATATGATGAAATAGGCACTCTACCTGTGATAGAGTTGAAACTCTATCAGTGGCAAAACCACTTTGAAAAAGAGTTTGCTAGTGTTGACTTTAAACAAATAGACTGCCAGTTATTTCTCCAGCAAAGATAGGTTTCCTCAGGATCAGCAAAGAATTGCAATTTGGGGTTGGACAACCAAGGTGAGCCAGGTGCAAGTTCCTATGCCACAAAGAGTGAACTCTTTATGGAGGAGAAAGGGAAATTGGGAGGGCTATAGTAAACAAAGAGTCCATTGGAGGAAGTGAAAGTTCAAAGTAAAGTGGCTTTCATTGACTGAGTTGTGACAGTCTCTCATTAGCTGAATCCCTGCCAAGAAAGGAATGGAATTCTTTCTTCTTCCTGTTGGGCTCTGCTATCATCATTGGGCATGGGAGGTCTCAGTTCTGGCCTCCCAACTCTATTTTAAGTGAAGTTTCTGTTTATTATATTTTACACTAGTTTCTTAAAAAGTTACACATACTATATGATTCAGCAATTTCATTCTCATGTATTTACCTATGAGAATTAAAAATGTTTGTTTATACAAAGATTTAATCACAGATGTTCACAGCAGCTTTATTTATAATAGACAGAAACTGAAAACAACTCAAATGTCCATCAATGGGGAATGGATAAACAAGTTACAGTATATTCATACAAGGGAATAATATTCAGCAATAAAAATAAATAACTTACTGATAACTGAAACACCAAGCTGAGTAAAAGCAGTGGGACACAAAAGGGTACATACTTTAGTAACCCTTTTGTATGAAGTTTAGAACAAGCAAAACTAATGTATGGTGACAGAATTCAGAGGAGTGGGGATCCTGGGAGGGGAATATAGGAACTTTCTGAGGTGATGGAAATGTTATCTTATTAGTGGTGTAGATTACACAGGTGTATGTATTTATCAAAATGCATTGAATTATACAGTTAAAACCTATGTATCTCATTTTGTAAACTGTATCTCAATTAAAAAAAAATAACTAACGGAAATAATGACACAAACTTTTTCATGACAGCAGTAATAAATATGATATTCCCAAGAAAGTAAGGAAGAAGTTCTATATTCAGCAGGAGTCTGTGACAGTACTTTCAGAAATAAGAACTGGAGGAATGGCACATTTTGTTGATAGAAATCCTTGAGAACCAAGCAGAAGATGTATATTATGATGCTTCATCAAAATAAGACCCACATATATGTGTAACTGATTCACTTTGTTGTAAAGCAGAAACTAACACACCATTGTAAAGCAATTATACTCCAATAAAGATGTTAAAAAAATAAGACCCACAGATGCTTTTTGAACAGCAAGTATCATGTTAAAGCAGTGTTTTTTTAGATAAGTATGTGCAAGGATGTGTGTAGAGACTAGAATTAGGTTGTTGTGGTAGAAAGAGCTCCCTGCTTTATAAAACCAAGCACATGATTGTCTCTAAAGGAAACCAGGCTGTTGGACCATCACAAGCTGCAAAGGGAAGGGAACAGGCCAAGGGAACAGTGCAGTGTATAAGCATAAACAAGTCCAAAGACATTCTTTCAGTGAATGAAGGACTCTAATTCATTATTGGAATCTGGGAACAAGATGGATAATGGACTAAAGCCAGGAAGTATTCACATAGAAGCAGCCAGTCTATATCTTAACAGCATAAGCATTGAATTAGCCAGAAGGCACAGAGTCAACACCCAATTACTGAGGAAAGTGCAAAGAGAAGAGACATTGCAATGCATTGAATTTAAGTGCCTAACAAATAGAGATCCACTTGCCTTTCCTAAAGATGTAATTAAGGACCTTCAGTTCCAATAACCACATGATCTGGAATTAAAATGTTGCTTGGTATTTTTTCTGCAGATGGTAGATGTTCCAATACAAGTTTCAACACGTTTCATTCTAGTACATGGTAAAAAGATTCAGTTCACCGTTCATTCTATGTGTATACAGGAATAAGAGTGGTGATTAAAAAGGAAACTACTCAACGTTGTTTCTCCCTTAAAATACAGAGTTTATTTTTAGTTCAGGTGGCAACTAATACAATAATGTGTTTTTTTAAAACAAACCAGAACTTACATATCCAAATGAATTTGTCCTTCTAACAATCTCTTGCTGTGTATCTGTTTTATTATTGGCCCTTTATTGAACACTATTAATCATTGTGTTCAGAACCTATTATGTATGATTTTACTATGAATCCTAAAGAATGATAAATCTTTTCTCTTTGAAGGTGTATTCATTTTTTTTTAAGTTGAAAATTTCTTTGAAATATATGTTTCAAATAGAGGGTGGGAATACAAGGTAATTCCACTATGGTTTAAAAAAAAAAAGGAAAAAGAAGGTGTTGACAGAAACCAGTTTCTTTGTATGAAATATGCTCTGGCTCTGAAGAGAAATCTATTTAAAAAAATAGAAACTGTGCTATTAAATGTCTGGATATTTCCAAATACCCAGCTGTTTAGTATTATGCAGCTCCTTTATCCAGTTGATTGAACAGTGAATGTTTCACTTTACATCTGCCTGTTTGCTGCTGCATAAATACTATTAACTTTATCATCACTGCTGCAATCTGACCATGTAAAGCCTCTCTTATACAGTTCATTAATGTTTTATACTTTTCCAAGGATTACTTATCTTCTGGGTCCTACATTCTTATTAGGTAAGTATGTCAGGTATGACTTGACCCACTTTCCAAATGAGACACAGTCAGTGCCTTGATCTCACTCACTGGCAAGTTGTGCAGATTAGGAAAGAGGGCAACAGGGTTGATTTCTGTGCTGTGAGGAAGGAGGACCGCCTGTCTGCTAATTTTTGTATTTTTCCCTAGGACTCTCTGAGTGTGTCCTTTTCTGCACTTGTGCTCCAGGTATTGTTCTCCATCTCTTTAAGTTTCATTCCACTCATTTCAAGAACTAATTTTTCCCTTTGTGTGAGAGAGAATTAGATAAAGAATATTCTCACCTCTATCTCCTATAGGCAGATGAACCATCTGGACTTTTTCATATTCTGATATCTTTTAAAATCCCTTCCTGTCTTTTTGACATAGGTATCTTTTTCTTTTCAACACATGAATCTAAGTAAACTGACAACCAGTTTATTGTTCTACTTATGTGAGGAACAAAAATCAAGAATATGTATAGGAGTTACTTCTATAGAGTATAAGAGCACCATGCTCTTCTAAGACACAAAGATTTTTGCAAGTGAAATCATAAAACAGACTACATAAGTAGCCTGTTTAATTAAATTTTAATTTTGCTAAACTTGACATATCCATCTAGTAAATATTCAATTTAGTTGTCTAGGGTATTTTAGTTTACCATTGTAATTTTCCATTAATGCATAATTAGTTTGCCTAAATTTGCACTTAAACTTTCACAAAAGGGTATCCTGTACATCATATAAAATCTTTCAAAAATGGCATGGCAAAATTTAATGAGAGGGTGAGGGGATTTAGTTCTAATCCATGTCATTAACTGAATATACATATAAATTTAATTGCAAAATATAAAGTGCTTTCCAACGAGCCACCCAGTGATAAAGCATAACACTTCCCACCTTCACACAACAACAGTACACCTCAAACTACTATGAACGTATGAAGTCCTCAGTGATTTCACACTGCATCTGATGTGTGGAGCTTAAGGAAATAAAATTATTTCTAATGATAGTAAAATAACTGAGTTTATGAATACTGACTATAAGAGACTAACTGTCCTCATGATAAGCTTACCCTTTCTTAAAAAAGAGGAAAAGCAACATGCCCAAGGTCAAGCTGTTGTTTGGTGGTAACATAGTCTATCTTCCAGATATACACTCTGACATACAATGCTACACGGCCTCCTACTTAGAAAAGGGAATGCTACCAGTACATCTGCTCAAGTTCTTATCCATTTCTAGTAACATTCCCATGAAGTTTCTGTTTAAATTCATAGAGCTTCTCCCTGGTGCCAGAGTATGGATCAGAGACAGAGAATTCAAATATAATTTATGAATTGACTAATGCAATATTTTGCTTATCCATTTGAGAAACATTAAGTACACTGTATGTTCCTGGCACATGTAGGTGAACATTCCAGAAAGGAAAATAGATTTACAAATAGTCACAATACAGTGGGTTACCACAAACTGGTGAGGAACTTCAGGAGACTATGGAATGAACTCTGGACCCAGCAGTGGGGATGAAGTGTGCATCAGGGAGGCTTTATGTCCCCATTCAGTGACTAATTTCAATCCCTTTATCATGCTTTCCAAACTATCTCTACCTTCTCCAAGTGGGCAAAACTGTCTCTACTCTTTTTTTTTTCTCACTTCATTTGTAAAGATCTAGGTCATCTACTACAAGCCTTTCAATTATCTTCTTTCCATTTAACTATCACTCTGTCTCACCATCAGTTCTTCTTTCCCATTTTTAAAAACATATCTCTCCTGCTATCCAAAGTTAACTTTTCTACCCCTGTTCTAAATAATAGTTTTGCCCATGTCCTCCAGGTCCTCCAGGGTGTGGCCCCATAATTGTTTCTTCTGATTATTTTTCCTTAAAGTAGAAATGTGCCCAAGTATCCTATATGCTTAAAAACAAAAGACAAAACAGCAACAAGAAACATTCATCTAACCAACTGAGCTAAGTTATTTTTTATGTATATATTTTTTCTTTTCCAATAAGCATACCCAAAGAAGGCCTGGGATATCTGCTGCCACTTCCCTGTCTCACTACACTTTTTAATTCAAATTAAGCTACACCAAGCCTCCTTATTTTTATCAGTTCATTTGCAATGGATTGCTCTCAGCCTCCATTCTGTTTTCTACTTCATCAACATTTGACTTTGACCAATTCCTTCCTTCTACTGCTTCCTTGTTCCTAAATTCCATAAAATTTCTCCCAAGCAGCATTTTCCTGAATATGCTTCTAATATATCCTCTACACTCTTTAAATATCCTTCTAAATATTTTTCTTTACCTCAGATCAAATATTGCCACTGTTTGGAATGACCTTCCTCTTATATGTCTGCTGAAATTCTGTGCATAATTAAAGATCTAAAGTGAGTATCATCCACTGCAAAATCCCCCTGTTTTCTCTTAGACAAAATTTAGTGCTTTCTCCTCGGCTTCCATAGGAGTTAGTAATATTTTTCACATTCTGACTTTTGCTGTTATTGTTTCTTAAAATTATGACATTTTGCAAAAGTAGAGGGAAAAAATAGAACAGACACATGCTCCAACAAATATTAACATTTGCTATACTTATTTCAGATATATTTTTAGCTTAAAAAGTATATGTATGACTGTGCTTTCCCAAGGAAAATCATCATCCTAAAAGAATTCTACCTGAATAGATTATCTGTTCTATGTTTTAATTGCCTATATGTATGTATGTATGTTTATGTGTGTATAATATGAATACTCTTAAAATATATAATATGATGTTTGTATTTAATTTTCTCATAAATTGTTTAGGTACATAGTGCTTTGCTACTGGCTTTTCACTAAACAGGGTATTTAATAATTTGTGTATATTAATATATAGGGTAATATGGCAAAATGGGTCATAAATTTTAAATCTACATATGAATTCAATCACAACTATCCATTTGCTATTGGACATTCGGGAGTCCATTGTTTTTGTTTGTTCTCTTTCAATATTACAAACACTGCTAGGATTTCTTTGTGCATATGCACAGATGTTTCTGCATAGTATATGTATGGTGACCACAAAGTCTTTATATCCTGATAAAATGTATGTTCTGTTCTATTCTTGGCATAGAGTTGATTTTCTCACCTGGTAATGTAGACATTCTTTTGGGAGTCAAGGAGTCATTAAGACAGTCCCCTATAGATCTTTTCAAATCACTGCAAGGGTATTATGCAGAGAGACTATGTAGTTGCTCTGTACATGGTAAGGCATTACTGAATCATTAATACATATTTCCAAAGGAATCTCCAAATAGGTTGGTCCTATTCATACTCCCACAATAAATACATAAAAGTTTCCATTACTCCAGGTTAGTGCCAAGAATTTGTGTTTTCAAACTTTTGTTTTGTCTGATGAATAATACAGTTAATTAGTCTCATTATTTTGATACAAATTTCACTTGGTACAAGAGATGATTATCATGTTCTTGTATATATATTGGTAATAACTATCTCTATCCTGAAAATAACCTATCAATAAACTTTGCCCACTTATATTGTACTATCATTTACTATTGACTTCCAGAACTTCTATTTTCCATGTCCTGTATGTTTAATTTACATTTTAAAAAATTGTTATTGAGGTATAGTTGATTTACACTGTTGTGTTAGTTTCACGTGTACAGCAGAGTGAATCAGTTATACACATACATATAACTACTCTTTCTTAGATTCTTTTCCCATATAGACCATTACAGAGTATTGAGTAGAGTTCCCTGTGCTATAAAGTAGGTCCTATTAGTTATCTATTTTATATATAGTAGTGTATATTTGTCAATCCCTATCTTCCAATTCATCCCTCCCCTCCTTACTTTCTGGTAACCATAAATTTATTTTCTACATCTGTAACTCTATTTCTGTTTTGTAGATAAGTTCATTGTGGCCTTTTTTTTTTTCTAGATTCCACATATAAGCATTATTATATATTTGTTTTTTTCTGTCTGACTTACTTCACTCATTTTGACAATCTCTACATCCATCCATGTTGCCACAAATAGCATTATTTTGCTCTTTTTTATGACTGAGTAATATTCCATTGTATATATGTACAACATCTTCTTTATCCCTTCCTCTGTTGATGGACATTCAGGTTGCTTCCATGTCCTGGCTATTGTAAATAGTGCTGGAATGAACATTGGGGTGCCTGCACCAGTTTACATTCCTACCAACAGTGTAGGAGGGTTTGGTTTTCTCCATACCCTCTCCAGCATTTATTGTTTGTAGATTTTTTGATGATGGCCATTCTGACTGGTGTGAGTTGATACCTCATTGTAATTTTGATTTGCATTTCTCTATTAATTAGTGATGTTGAGCATCTTTTTGTGTGCTTTTCAAACATCCGTATGTCTTCTTTGGAGAAATGTCTATTTAGATCTCTGCCCGTTTTTTGGTTGGGTTGTTTATTTTTTTGATATTGAGCTGCATGAGCTGTTTGTATATTTTAGAGGTTAATCCATTGTTGGTTGCTTTCTTTGCAAATATTTTCTCCCAGTCTGAGGGTTGTCTTTTTGTTTTGTTGATGGTTTCCTTTGTTGTGCAAAAGCTTTCTAATCGCAGCAAGATCTTTTCCGATCCACCTCCTAGAGTAATTAAAGCAAAAACAAACAAATGGGACCTAATTAAACTTAATTTACATTTTTATTGACCTTTTTCTCAAAATAGTGTATATTTCATAATCATTCTCATTGTAATGTGCTCATATGACATGTTATCCCTAATTTATTGTAAATGTTAGTTATATAAAGTCAAATAGATCTTTTGCTTTTAAAGGTCATATCCCCATGCAAAATTCCCTCATTTCACAAATATCTTTCAATATAAGTTCATTTATTCATATAGATCTGACCAATTATTACAACAGAGAGACAAATACACCCAAACAGGCTGTTTACAATATAAAATCAAGAGTGAGTTATTTGTTGCACTCTCGGGCTGTCTTCATATGTTTGCTTCTGATTGTTTCCCCAAACTCAATGAGAATTTTCTGTTAAATACTAGTAGCTGGAGTTTAACTACATACCAATTTATAAACACAAATTATACAAAGATAGAATTACTGTTTTTATTCATTGAATAGTTCACCCTCCTCTCTTAGCCACAAAATATTAGAAGGAAAAAAAAAGAGGAATTTTTGACAGACTGAAATTCCTTCATAAAGCACCCCATGATTCCTCAGATTCTTTTATACTATTGATGAAATATTATTTTAAAATGTTTCTTATGTTCTTTAACATATTTATATAAAATTTTATGTTGATTTTAAGTGACATAGAAATGGGCCATTTTATTTTAGAGTATTAGGAAAAGAGTTCTATAACATTTAACATAAAAAAGAAAGTATTTTCTTTCCTTTGACAAAAGAATACCTTCATGAATGAAGAGCTATAGTATGTTCAAAAATAGAAAGGCTTAGTGTCTTAAAAATATTTTTTACTAAATTAATCTAAATTTGATGCATACCAAAAATAGTTATTAATTAATCTGTATGAAAATCAAGCAGTTAATTCTAAATATATTATAAAAGATCAAGAAACCTTTCCAATGGAGGAAAGAAAGAAGGAAGGACTCTGCAACATATCAAGACTTAAACACTAAAGCTTCATAAATGAAAATACTGTGTTATTGACACCAGGAAGCAAAATCAAGCACTGAAAAAAAGTGGAGGGCATAATAGCAGCCCCACATATTTTTAGATTTTCCGTATATGACAAAAAATAATTTTCCAGCTCAGTGGGGGGAAGTAATAGACTATTCCTGATAAAATAGATTAACCAATGGGGAAAATATTAGTCTATCCTTCCACTGTACCATATGTATGAATAAATTCAGATGAATTAAATACTTAAATATGAAAGTGAAAATTTTAAGGAGACAATATGGAATAACTTTATAACTTTGTGTGGAAAGGGATTTATGAAAACAAGATGTAAAATATTACAGAATATAATGCATAATTTCACATATTTTATTACATAAAAATGTAATTCTTAAGTACAAAATAATAACATACATCATTTTAAAATGCAAGCTACATGAATAGGAAATGAATTTACAACACACCTATATGACAAAATATTAGAATCTACAATATATAAAGAGTGTCAACAAACCAATAAAACATACAGACACTGAATATAAAAAAAATAATAAGTAATGGAAGATTCAAGACAATTCCAAGAAAATTAATTACTGAGTCAATAAATATGAGTAAAGATATTCAACTTCACTTGTAATCTTTAAATGATCATAAAACAAGACACCATGTTATATTCATTTGTTAGGCTAAAGTGGAAAAGAGAGAAAAAGAAGATCAACAGTGATAACTGTTGCAGACAAGATCCACTGATAGATGCTAAAATTAGTAGGTGAAAATTTGAAGAGAAACAGATTTTTGGATAGTCTCAAAGTATCTTCCTCAAGATATTTATTAAGTACAAAGTGAAACAGAGTTATTTTACATTGGAGAAACCCAGACAAACACCACTTTAACCAAGTGATTAAGGTTAACAACACCAGTAATGTTGTTATCATGAAGCCTTTGATACCATGCACCGTACATCATGTTTATAGCATTGTTGCCAAAAAAGCAGAATCTCATTTCAATCTTGATAAAACATAAGATAAACCAAAATTGAGGAACATACTATAAAATAACAGATTAGTTTTCTTCAAAACTATCAAGACAAAGAAAGACTGAGGAAACATTAAATGTGATCCCACATCACATTTAGTTGCTATTTTTCCTTAGGTTTTTTTCAATCTTTAATGTAACATGGTCACCAATTCATTTATGTATTATATACAATTGTTTTTACCCTATAAAGGCAGAGTTGAATGGTTACCACAGAGACTGTATGACTTAGACTAAAATATTTACTATTTTGCACTTTATAGAAAAAGTTTTCTGATCTATGTTAAATAAAAATTACTAAAGTAGAACTACATATATCCAAATGGTTAAATCTCAAAAATATAATGTCCCAGAGGAAAAAGCTGCAGAATTCTATGCTGTTTTCAAGAGCTTTAAAACATTTGCTATAGATATATAGTTTTAATGTGAAAACTTATGTTAATTTTTCTATTGCTGCATAACAAATGACCACAAACATAGTGGCTTAAAACAAAACCCATTTATTAGCTCACAGTTCTGCAGGTCAGAGGTAAGAGTACTGGGTGACTGGGTTCTTTGCTCAGGGTCTCACAAGAGTGGCATCAAAATATTGACAAGGACTGGATCTCATCAGAGGCCTGAAGTTCTCTTCCAAGTTCATTTAGATTGTTGGAAGAATTTGGTTTCTTGTAGTGTAAAACTGAAGCACTAGTTCCCTTAATGTCTGTTAGCTGGGGTCACTCTAAACAGCTAGAGGCTGCCTGCATTCCTAGCCACATGGCCCTCTTCAAAGCCAACAGTGGAGAATTCCCTTCCATTCCCCACCCTCACTCCCCTCCCCAACGACGCTGAATCTCTCTTATGCTTTGAGGCTTTGAATCTCTTTCACCAGGAACAGTTCTTTTAAGGGCTTCCTGATTAAATCCAATCACAGTAGTCCCTATATTAATGTTGGATTGAAAAATAGGAGAAGGTATGTGTATACCAATGCTGGGAATCTTGGGAACCATCTTAGAATTCTGTCTTTCCATGTAGTAGAATGACAAATTCCATTTAATAATATTTACTCCAGGAATGGAGAAATGCAGAGATATTTATTCTAAGAGGTACACAGTTGTCTTAAAAAAAACTGTAATATTTTCTTTCCTCAAATAAACCTAAAACAAATGTGACAAATTTTTGAAATACAATGGTGCTAGATATTTAACACATAGATGTGCATGATAGTATTCTTTATATCTTTTGTATATATGGATTTTTCCAATTAGATTAAAAAATGTATATATCTTCAAGTTTCACTTCAAATTCACCTTTCCAATGGAAGCATTTTTCAGCATTTTCTTCATTGTTTTTTAACCACAGATCCTTTGCATTATCATAACTCTCTTCTCATTATAGTTAATACAACCATTCCTGAACATAAAATATATGTCATGGACTATTTTGTGCAATTTACACATACTACCGCTAATCAATATATGAAACCTGTAAAAAAAGGTAAGAGTATCTTTAGGCCAAAGATGAAAAAAATGTAACCCAGTATGCTGAGTTTCTGATATTTTTACAAGTGGGGGAGTTTGGCAGAATTGAAACACTTTGTATTTTTTATTTCATCTAACTTTGTTGTTAATTTTCTCATGTCTGCCTTGGTACTAAACTCTAATACTTGAAGACAAAAGTCCCTTGCCTTATTTATTTTTTATGACCCATTGGTTCCTGAAAGAATAATTTCATGTAGTAGCTATTCTTAAAATAAATGATTCAATTGATTAAATGTTATAGAAGGTTCCCAGCATCAGATGAGAGTATGATTTAGAAGACTTAAATTATTTTATAAACATGAAAAGAGTTTGTGTATGTACATGGGGCTGTGTTAGGTGTGGGCAGGAGTTAGATATAGTCCCATTTTTACATTGAGAGTCTATGATAAAATTCTACTCTAATTCTGATGCTTGGAATCACCCCTCCCCAAGATTAGAACTTTGCATTACCCTTTAATGATGAGGGATTCCTTTCCCTATCCTAGAGTTTCACCAGCTGTAACTTTTTGGTTCCAACTTATATTACCTTATTGATTTGCTAGAATCTCAAATACTTAGATATAAATATTATGTTATTAACCATTCACATTAACAACAACATTTAACAAATTCTTCTAAGAATCGGAATTTCAAAACAGCACACCAAAACTCTCACTGTGGAAAGTGTGTTAACTCTAAATATATATTTATATCTAGAGATATTCAAACATATTCATTTTTGCTGAAGCAGAAATAGTCATGTAGTGGTCACAGATGGAATTAGACTTCCATTTATGTAGAACAAATTATAGTGTGATGAGCTGTTGGAACTCCTAGTGTTTAATATAAAATTTTCTCCAAGCTCCCAGTAAATTCCCAAGGAGGTACTCCTAATAGTATTCCTATTTTCCATGTGAACAAGCTTGTCTAAATTATAAATCCCACAAGTTTTCCTAAAGCATGATATCTCCTATATAGACTTCATTAAATGTTATAGGCATAATGTAAATAGCAAGAATAATGAACCAAGATTCAAAAACATGGATTCTAGAAATGTCATCATATATATAGATTTCTATGACCTTGGACAGATGAAATAAGTTACCCAGATCTCATATGATTCAACTGTTAAATCAGGATAATGTATATTAAGTATTAAGTTATGAAAGAATGCTTCAAAAAATAAGTATGACTATAAGTAAGGAAGATAGTTTTTTTGTTTGCTTGATTTTTTTTCTGCTCTCTTTTTTCCTTATAAATTAAGTCTGGAGCAAGGCTTTTCAGAACCAATGTATGGCTTCAGGAGTTTGTCAGGCACACAGGCTTCTTACAAATCTAAAATGGTCAGTCCATAGTCCTCAGTGTAAAAAATATTGTTTAAGTTCCGGAATTGACATCTGCATTCCAGGTTGCAGGACAAAGAAAGGGAACATAAAAATGTATAAAGTAATCCAGCTATATGTTAATGTGGTTTCTCAGAAGCTTTTACACAAAATTTCTGCTTACATCAACCTGTCATTTTGTCATTCTACTTGTTTTTCTTAAGTATATATTTGTTAATTTATTAAAAAATAACAAATCCATCATATCTTAGCATAACATTTTAAACATTTAATTTTTATTTTATATTGGAGCATAGCTGATTTACAATGTTGTGTTAGTTTCAGGTATACACCAAAGTGATTCAGTTGTACATATACATATATTCATTCTTCTTCAGATTTTTTTCCCATATGGTTATTATGTAACATTGAGTAGAGTTTCCTGTGCTATACAGTAGGTGTTTGTTGATTATCTATTTTATATACAGTAGTGTGTATGTATTAATCTGAAACTCGTGATTTATCCCTACTCTGACCTTCCCCTTTGGTAACCATAAATTTTTATTCTATGTCTGTGAGTCTGTTTCTGTTTTGTAAATAAGTTCATTTGTATCATTATTTTTAGATTCCACATATAAGTGATATCATGTGATATCTGTCTTTCTATCTCTGAATTAATTCATGTAGTATAACAATCTCTAGGTTCATCCATGTTGGTGGAAATGGCATTATTTCATTCTTTTTTGTGGCTGAGTAATATTCTATTGTATATATGAACCACACCTCCTTTACCCATTCCTCTGTTCATGGACATTTAGGTTGCTTCCAGGTCTTGGCTATTGTAAATAGTGCTGCAATGAACGTTGGGGTGTATATATCTTTTTAAATTATGGTTTTCTCTGTATACATGCCCAGGTGTTGGGTTGCTGGATCATATGGTAAATCTACTTTTAGTTTTATAAGGAACCTCTCTAGTGTTTTCCATAGTGACTGTACCAATTTACATTCCTACCAACAGTGTAGGAGGGTTCCATTTTCTCCATACCCTCTCTAGCATTCATTGTTTGTAGACATTTAATGATGACCATTCTGCTTGGTGTGAGTTGATACCTCATTGTAGTTTTGATTTGCATTTCTCTAATAATTGACGATATTGAGCATATTTTCATGTGCTTTTTGACAATCTGTATGTCTACTTTGGAGAAAGGCCTATTTAGATATGCCCAGTTTTTGATTATGTTATTTGATTTTTGATATTGAGCTGCATGAACTCTATATATTTTGGAGATTAATCACTTGTCAGTCACTTCAATTGCAAATATTTTCTCTCACTCAAAGTGTTAATTGTCATCTTGTTTATGGTTTCCTTTGCTGTGCAAAGATTTTAAGTTTAATTAGGTCCCATTTGTTTATTTTTGTTTTTATTTTCATTACCCTGGGAAGTGGGTCAAAGAAGATCTTGCTGTGATTTATGTCAAAGAGAGTTCTGCCTATGTTTTCCTGTAAGAGTTTTATAGTGTCTGAACTTACATTTAGGTCTTTAATCCATTCAGTTTATTTTTGTGTATGGTGTTAGAGATTGTTCTAATTTCATTCTTTACATTTAGCTGTCCACTTCCCCAGCACCACTTATTGAAGAGACTGGCTTTTCTCCATTGTATATTCTTACCTCCTCTGTTATAACTTGATTGACCATAGGTGAGTTGTTTCATCTCTGAACTTTCTATCCTGTTCCATTGATGTATATTTCTGTTTTTGTGCCAGCACCATACTGTTTTGATTACTGTAGCTTTATAGCATAGCCTGAAGTCAGGAAGTCTGATTCCTCCAGCTCCTTTTTTCTTTCTCAAGATTGCTTGGCTATTCAGGGTCTTTTGTGTTCCAATATAAATTTTAAATTATTTTGCTCTTGTTCTGTGAAAAATGCCATCAGTCATTTGATAGGTATTGCATTGAGTCTGTAGATTGCCTTGGGTAGTATACTCATTTTGACAATATTGATTCTTTCAAACCAAGAACATAATATATCTTTCCATCTGTTTGTGTCATCTCCGATTTCTTTCATCATCATCTTATAATTTTCAGAGTAGAGGTCCTTTGTCTCCTTAGGTAGGTTTATTTCTAGGTTTTTAAAATTATTTTTGATGCAATGGTAAATGAGATTGTTTCCTTAATTTCTCTTTCTGATCTTTTGTTGTTAGTGTATAGAAATGCAAAAGATTTCTGTGTATTTATTTTGTATCCTGCAACTTTACCATTACTGGTAATTGGTCTGTTCACATTTTATATCACTTCCTGGTTCATTCTTGGGAGATTGTACCTTTCTTTGATGCTGTCCATTTCTTGTAGCTTGTCTACTTTATTGGCATATAGTTGTTTATAGTTGTCTTTTACCATTCCTTGTTTTTCTGTGTTGTTTGTCACTTTGTCTTTCTCATTTCTGATTTCATTGATTTGGGCCCTTTCTTTTTTTTTTTTTTTTCTGATGAGTCTGTGTAAAGTTTTATCAATTTTGTTTATCTTTTCAAAGAACTAGATTTTAGCTTCATTGATTTTTTGTATTCTTTTTAGTCTCTATTTCATTTATTTCTGCTCTAATCTTTATGATTTTTTTTTCTTTCCACCAACTTTGGGCTTTGTTTTTCATTCTTTAGTTCCATTATGTGTAAGTTTAAGTTGTTTATTTGAGATTTTTCTTGTTTCCTGAGATAAGCTTGCATTGCTATAGACTGTCCTCTTAGAACTGCTTTTACTGCATCCCATAGGTTTTGGGATGTCATGTTTTCATTTTCATTTTTCTCTAGGTACTTTTTAATCCACTTTAATTCCTTCAGTGATCCATTGGTTGTTTAGTAGTATATTGTTTAACCTCCATGTGTTTGTGCTTTTGCAGTTTTCTTGTTGATTTCTAGTCTCGTAACATTATGATCATAAAAAATGCTTGATATGATTTCACTTTTCTTAAATTTACTGAGGAATGTTTTGTGGTTTAGCATGTGGTCTATCCTGGATAATGTTCCATGTACAGTTGAAAAGAATGTGTATTCTGCTACTTTTGATGGAATGCTCTGTAAATAACAATTAAGTATATTTGGTTTAATGTGTCATTTAAGGCCTGTGTTTCCTTATCGATTTTCTGTCTGGATGATCTGTCCATTGATGAACATAGGGCGTTAAAGTCCCCTACTATTTTTGTGTTACTGTTGATTTATCCTTTTTTGACTGTTAATACTGAGATGCATCTATGTTGTGTGCATATATATTTACAATTGTTATATCTTCTTCTTGGATTGATCCTTTGATCATTATGTAGAGTTCTCTGTCTCTTGTAACAGTTTTTATTTTATAGTCTATTTCATCTGACATAAGTATTGCTACTCCAACTTTCTTTAGATTTCCATCTACGTGGAATAACTTTTTCCATCCCTTCACTTTTAGTCTGTATGTGTCGCTAGATCTGAAGTGGGTCTCTTGAAGACAACATATATATGGGTCTTATTTTTGTATCCATTCAGCCACTGTACACCTTTTGGTTGCAGCATTTAATCCATTTACATTTAATTTACATTTAATAAATGTATGTATGTTCTTATTGATATGTATGTTCTTATTGTCATTTTGTAAATTGTTTCAGATTCGTTTTTGGTTTGTTTTCTTCCCTTCTTTTGTTCTCTTGTGATTTGATGACTATATTTAGTGTTGTGTTTTGATTGCTTTTTCTTTTTTTGTGGTTATCATGAGGTTTTGTTATAGCAGTCTCTCTCTCTCTCTCTCTCTCTCTCTCTCTCTCTCTCTCTCTCTCTATATATATATATATATATATATATATATATATATGCTCATTTTAAGTTGCTGGTTTCTTAATTTCCAATGCATTTCTAATATCCTGCATTTGTATTCTCCTCTTCTCAGGATTGTTGGTTTTCATATCATATTTGTGTGTGATTGCTTTTCTACCTTCGCTGTATCTTTGCCTTTACTGCTGAGCTTTCCCATTTGTAGTTTTCTTGTTTCTATTTGTAGCCATTTTTTTCCACCTAAAGAAGTTCCTTTAGCATTTGTTGTAATGCTGGTTTAGTGGTGCTGAATTCTCTTAGCTTTTGCTTATCTGTAAATCTTTTGATTTCTCAATTGAAGCTGAATGAGAGCTTTGCATAGTATTGTATTGTTGGTTATAGTTTTTTACCTTTCATCTTTTTAAATATATCATACCACTCCATTCTGGCCTGTAGAGTTTCTGCTGAAAAATCAGGTGAGGACCTTATGGGGATTCCCTAATATGTTATTTGTTGCTTGTCCCTTGTTGCTTTTACTATTTTCTCTTTGTCTTTGATTTCAGTTTGATTAATATGTGTCTCAGCATGTTTGTCCTTGGATTTATCCTGTATGAGACTCTCTGTGCTTCCTCAACTTGAGTGTTTCCTTTCCCATATTAGGGAAGTTTTTGGCTATTATCTCTTTAAATATTTTCTCAGACCCTTTCTCTCTCTCTTATCCTTCTGGAACTCCTATAATGCCAATGTTGGTGCATTTAATGTTGTCCCAGAAGTCCCTTAGACTGTCTTCATTTTTTTTTAATTCTTTTTTCTTTATTCTGTTCTGTGGCAGTGATTTCCACCAATTTGTCTTCCAGCTCACTTATTTGTTCTTCTGCCTCATTTTGTCTGGTATCAATTCCTTCTAGTGTATTTTTCATTTCACTTATTATATTGTTCAATTCTGTTTGTTCTTTACATCTTCTAGCCCTTTGGTAAACACTTCTTGTATCTTCTTTTTTTGTTCCTCCATTCTTTTTCCAAGTTGTTGATCAACTTTACTATCATTACTCAGAATTCTTTTTCAGATAGATTGCCTAACTCAACTTTACTTAGTTGTTCTTCTGGTGTTTTATCTTGTTCCTTTGTTTGGAACCTATTTCTCTCCATCTCATTTTGTCTTTCAGTATTTGTGCTCTCCATTCCTTAGGCTGCAGGATTGTAGTTCCTCTTGCTTCTAGTGTCTGCTCCCTGGTAGGTGAGTTTGATTCAGGGACTTTGTGCAGGCTTCCTGGTGGGCAGGGCTGGTGCCTTCCCACTGATGGATGGAGTTGTTTCTTCTCCCTCTGGTTGGCAGTGCCATGTCAAAGGGTGTGTTTAGAAGTGGCTGGGGGCTCAGGATGACTTTAGGTAGCCTGTCTGCTGATGGGTGGGGTTGTCTTCCCACCATGTTTGTTGTTTTGCCTGAGGTGGCCCACGAATGAAACTGCAGTGGGTGGGGTCAAGTCTTGGTCCAAAATGGCAACCTTCAGGAGATCTCATGCCAATAAATGTTCCCTGGGGCCTCGACAACCAGTGTCCTTGTCCCCACAGTAAGCCACAGCTGATCCCCCTCTAGGAGACCCTCCAAGACCCACAGGTAGGTCTGGCCCAGGATCCTATGGAGTCACTGCTTTGCCATGGTTCCCAGTGCACATGAAACTTTATGTGCATCCTCCCAGAGTATAATCTCTGTTTCCCCCAGTCCTGTGGAGTTCCTACACTCAACACGTGCTGGCCTTCAAAGCCCAATGCTCACTGGGATCCTTCCAATGCCAAACTCCCAGGCTGGGAAGTCTGATGTAGAGCTCAGTACTCTCACTCCTCTAGGAGAACCTCTGCAAGATAATTATTTTCCAGTTTGTGGGTCACCCACCTGGTGGGTATGGAATTTGATTATATCTTAAAAGTTCACCTTCTACAGTCTCATTGTGGCTTCTTCTCTGTCTTTGGATGTAGAATATCTTCTTTGGTAGGTTCCAGTCTTTTTTGTTGATGGTTGTTCAGCAGTTAGTTGTGAGTTTGGTGTTTTTGTAAGAAGAGGTGAGCTCAAGTCTTTCTACTCTGCCATTTTGTCCTTGTCTCCTTTCAACACACTGGCAAGGGATTCCCTTTCCAAACAGGGTCAGGGCTGTTGTCTTGCCATTCTATTTGTAAAGGAAGTGAGTAATATAGTCATAGGAGACAATATGTCTGACTCAAAGTCAGTTATCCTATCTCTAAGAAAGATGGGGAAGGAAGATATTAGTGTACATGATGAACAGTTGCAACTACATTAGTAAATCCAAGGTTTGAACAGATAGTAAGATGTAGCTTCTACATCTGAGAGTTATAATTCTATAATCATTGTATATGCGTACATGTAAAAAATCCTCACCATATGCACATGCACACACATATTTAACCTTCCTGTGAAATTTATAAATATGAATATCTAGCATAAAATACATTTTTTTCTGATAGGCACAGCTTTTTAAAAGTAACATTTTCATGAGGCACTTAAACTTTACTATCTACAACATTTCTAAAAAGAGAAAAAACATACATATACTACAGGGCTTAGAACCTGCTATCAATTCCTTTCACAGAGGCAGAATGGCTCTAATAGCAAAGATATTTATGAGTTGTAAATTGCTATTTATAAATTCAGTGTTTGGTGTTCATGTCAATGGACAACATAGGGTCCCAACATTTCCAAATAGCTTGAGTTGATAAATAAGCCACTGAAGTGGTTCATCTAACACATTAATTCCTGCAGGATCCAGGTTGTAGGGTTGCATCTGAAGTACTGATCACTGACTTTGAGACTGCAAGATGCTTGTTTTGGAAACTGGGTCAGAATTTATGAAATTATTTTTCATCATGATTTATATGAGTCTCTGTGGAAAGACTTAGTGATCCATCAAGAAGAACCCTACTCACTTACCTCACATTTCAGAATGAAACAGCCCTCAATACTAACAATGTCTTCCTCTTCATGTTGAGCTACTACTGAGCTATATCTAGTGGACATAATTGGGGGCCAGGATGTTTCCATATATTTTAATCCAAATTAGTGATGTCCTTTAGCCTTTCCAAGGGGAACAAGAAGAACCAGTCGAGAGATGTCTGACCTACAGTTAGCACATATATATTAAAAACTAATTTAGAGGGTCTGACATGTAAGGAACTAACAAGTAAATAACTGAATAAACTGAAAAAAAACAAAAACAAAACAAAACAAAACAAAAAAAAAACAGTGTCACCCTTCCCAGGAAGACTTAGAAAGTAATTTTTCTCTCTTGAAGGGTCTTGTCCCCTGATAAAAGGATTATGCACATTTGATAAGAAGCATTTGTAGGGTAAAGGGTTGTCTCTGTAGCCTTGAAATCACATTACAGAGAAGTGTTTTTCTGTCTTCTTTTCTAACTCTGAGAATTTGCCCCCACCTGAAGATTTGAAAATATATTAATTTCCTCACGGCCTAGTATTGTCTTCTTTCCAACCCCCAAATTTTTCCTAATGGTCTGTGTTTGCAGAGAAGAAATCATCAGGTGGATAGATGTGGTTTCTAGCTGTGACTGATAGAAGTAAGAAAGCAGTTGGTGAAGAGAGGAGTCTTCAAAGTCATAAACAAATGGAGTCATTTTATAAAAAATCATGTGCTGACTGTGTTCAAACCCCAGGGCAGTAATTTAGATCTCAGGTGGGTGTGGGCAGATTTGGTAAGGAGAAATATGATCCTAAAAATAGAACTTAGCAGAAAGGGTCAGGACAAGGGACGAGGAGACTCAGGTTCGAGTCTCGATTATGTCATGCATTAGTCAAGTGGTCTCAAGCAACTCATGTCAATTCTTGAATTATAGATACATGAAGGATGGATTTCTGAGAAGATTAAATCATAATATGTATAGACATGATTTGGAACCTGCAGAAAAAAATTTAAGGCAATAATATTTTTTCTTTAAGAAACTATTTCTTCCTATTTGAAAAATGGGCAGAGGTAATTTTTAATTGAATAGGCCTTTCTTATGTGAGAATAAATTACTACTACTACTCATTATTATAGCAGTTATAATTCTTACTTGTTCTCTAACTTTCAGAGTCTTTTTCTATATGTTCATTCATTCTACACATGTCCTAAATGCTTTCTGCCCCATAGCCATCACCCATATAGTAGGAACTTATTTTTCTCTTTTAGTTGTGTTATCTAATGATGTTTAGAACATCTCTAAAGGGAAAATTTACACAGAACCATTAACTTTATTTTTTTAAAAAAGAGACTATTTTTTAGAGCAGGATTAGGTTCACAACAGAGTTGACCAGAAATTACAGAGAGTCCTTGAATATCCCCTGCCCCCCCCCCCACTTGCAGTCTTCTCCGTATCAACATCCTCAATCAGAGTGGTACATATGTTACAATCAATGAATCTACACTGCAGCATCATTATCATCCAAAGTCCATAGTTTACCCTGAGAACCAATAACTTTTAATCTACTCCAATCTCTTTGCATCATTACCATCTTTTATGCTCTCCTAGTCCCAGTCTGATGCCTGGAGGCCACTTGGAGACATCTAAACACTGACCTTGCCTATCGAAAAGATACTCATGTAGCTGGATTTGTTGCTGGCTCTGGATGTCTCAAATGTTCTAATATTCTGGGTGACAGAATTGTGTCAGGTCTGAGAAGAAGCACCAGAAGAAGCCTGCTCCCCTAATCCTGTATTAAATTTTGTCCCTCGAGCCCAGAAACAACACTTCTTATGTTTAGAATCTCACAAATTTTATATTGAACATATCTCACTATCTGTATCTCCACCATCTTCCCATGGGAATCAAAGCTTAAAAACCTGATAGAGGACAGACATTTTATTTCCTCTTGGTTTTACTGTCTCTTTACCCTCCTACTATGTTCTGCTAATTTTTTTAACTACAAAAAAATTCCCCATGCATAGGAAGGGAAACAAATAGACACTTGAGAACAGAGCTGGGTAGGAAGAGGGTATATTGTTAAACTAATAGTAGAAAAGCCAAAAATATATAAGCATGTATATCATAGATGCAAATATACATAAACAATTATACCAAATACAAAGGAAAGGTGACTTTATTTATTTATTTTTCTTTAACTGGCCTAATCTCCCTTACAAGCTCCTTCCATCAACCCTCACAACACTTAACCAGTCAGCAAGAAAGGTTGAATTTGTCCAATAATGTTATTCAAATTATTCCTGGATTAAATGATTTATTTGTTTAAATATTCAATGAATTAAATGAATTCAGAATTCTTTTCTATCTCAGAGCTGGTTTAATATTTTTTCTTTTTGGTTTGATCAATGCTCAGTCTTTTAGATTCTTCTGCTTCCTCTGTTTTTCAAGATGGCAACTGGGCATATGAGAGAGAAGGTCAAGCACCTTTTTTTCTGGATGAGATGAGACCACAGATCCAGTGTTGTTTCCTGAACCTCTTATGCTATTGTGGAGTGCCTGGTTTAATCCTGTTCCTAAAGAGGTGACAGAGTATAGTTAATCCATTTGGTCCTTAGAAGTGTCATGCTTGATCCACCAAGCTCAACAATTCAGTGGTAACCACTTATCACATATCAACTTCTTTATTGGTTAAGGATGTTTTCTGTGAATATAGAATTCTGAATTGACAGGTTTTGGCATTTAAAGTTATCTCAGGTATTATTTCATTGTCTTTAATTTCTTTCATTCCTTTCTTCTCTCCTCCTTCTTTCTTTCTTTCCTTCTTCTTTCCTTCCTTCCTTCCTTCCTTCCTTCCTTCCTTCCTTCCTTCCTTCCTTCCTTTCTTCCTCTCTCTCCTTTCTTTCTCACTTTCTCTCTTTCTTTCTGCCTGCACCCTCCTGTCTGAGATATCCATATTTTTATAAAGATCCCCATGTGATCTTTAAAATGTGAAGTCAGGACTGGAAAGTAAATTTGGATAAAATTTTCAGGAGAAATAACAGGAAAGAAAAATTGGAAAAGTTAATGTTTCGCTGGAGAAATTAGCTCAAATGGAATAGTTGGTCTAGCATAGGTAGAGAGAGTAAAACTGAGGTTGCATTTTCAAATTTTGCACCAATTCCATTAAAGTTTATTAATTCCAATTCTACCTTGACTCCAAAATGTGAACTCATCTGAATGTCATAATTATTGGTTTAAGGAGGAGGAGGCCAAGAATATTCTGACTACAGTCTTATTTTATCTTTACTCCCCATGCTTCAGAATTTTGATTCTTTTATCTCTTTGTAATAATTGTATTCTGATAGAATTTCTTATGAAAAGTCAGTGGATTTAAATTGATATGTCCCTGTATATAATGTGTCATTTTTTTCTGGCTGTTTTCAGGATTTTTTTCCTTATTTTTCAATACCAATAACTTGACTATGATATATCAAGGTGTGTTCTCTATGCTTATCCTGCTTAAAGTTTCTGACCTTCTCAAATCTATAAATTTATGTCCAAGCCAAAATTTGGCCGTTATTTCTTCAGGTATTTTTCTGTCCCTTCCTCTCTGTATTATCCCAATGTGCCTCTGAATACATGTATTTTAGATCTTTATTACCTCATGGGCTCTTGAAAATCTTTTTCATTTTCTTTTTTGAATATTTTTTCTCTGTGTTCTTCATATTAAAATATTTGAATTGATCCATCATCAAATTAGCAAACTCAGGGAAGAAAACATCTTCCTTCTTCCCTTCTGAATTCTTTGGCTGGTCTAATAAGTAAATTGACATAAAACAGGTTAATAGGAGAAAAACAAATTTAATTTTGTATATATGGAAGTCCAAAGATATGAAACTCAAAGAGTGACCAAAGTAGGTAGGCTTTATACCTTTTAGAAAAAGAAACAAGTATTTATGAAGATTTGATGAAATAAAAGGATTTGGGCTTGAGGTAGCAAATTAAAAAAGAAGTAACATAGTTTCTACAGCCTTCTTGGTCTTGAATTCCCTATCTCTAGTGATAAGAATGCTTTCTACTTTCCAGGTATAGGGAGGATACCTTCACATATGAAATTTATTTCCTGCTTTCAGGAGGACAAAGGAGGGTCAGAGGGTCCTTGCCAGTTGTTTCTTAGGTAATTTTAATTCAAAATAATCAATATGACAATGTGGCATACTTTGGGTAAGTTATCCTGCCTTCCCTCTGTATCCATGTCATTCATGCAAGTTTCAGTCATCAGTAAGAGATTTGGGAAGAATGTACACACAAAATTTATAGATTTCCTTCTCTGGCTTTCCCCTTTCCTGGATTTCTACCCTCAATTTCCATTGACTACTGATGTCCCTTATTCCATTCTCTGGTATTACACACCAGAAAAACTGTGTTTTCTGAGTTGTTTTCTCCTCTAAATGGTGCAAACTGAGCCCTCAGTATAAAAACTATGAAGCTAAAAAACTTTTCCAGTGTGTAGACTCTAGTCCATTATTTGTCTGTTTTTGGTAACTCTCCCCTGTTTTCAGGTAGGTTTTGTTTTATATGTGTGTGTTTCTTCCAAACTTTAGAGTTGTCTACAAGACAGCTGGATCCATAAAATCCACTTATTCATAATGGAAAAATATATTTTCTTAATGTCAGTATTTCAGTTCTTCCTTATTGTATCTTATAATATCCTCCAATGCTGTTGTTTTTCTACTATTTTTCCTATAGCTCTTCTTTCAGTTTAATTAAAATATATAATCTATTAAGTTTATTTATCCCATCTAGTAGTCTTTGAAAGTTTGTATTCAGATTCTTTGACTTAAGATTTATTCTGAAATGACCTTTTTTTTTTTTACATGCTATGTGCTTTTATTTCATTCTCATTTTCAATTTTTTTCCTAAAATGTTTGGATAGTTGCCATGCTTTTGTTTTATTATTTTCATATTTCATTTGGGTAATCCAGTCTAATATTATTTATTCTAATAGAATATAATTTACTTCACTTTAGGAAATCACTGTATTATATCCCAAACTTTAAATTGAGGACTGGAATGATTTTGTTCACTCAACTTTTTAACCTGAGAACAAAAACAAATAAGAAAGAAAGGGGAGGTACATTCCCCTAGGGCACTGTGCAGCCTTTGTTGTAGAGCCTGGCTCTTTGTCTCTTCTAAAATTTGTCTAAATATTTTCTACTGGGTTTCATCCAATGGGGGAGTATGGTAAGCAGAATATCATTATCTGATGGGATGGGACAACCCAATCTTTTAGATTATCCCACAACTTTACTGTAAAGCCCTGGAAAATGGAGAGTCCTGTAGGATTTTACTGATTCTGATGAGGTCAAAGCTATTATAAGTGAAAAAGTTGTACTCGAAGGGATTTTCTATTATTATTCCATTGACTGTGTAATCATACCCATTCTACTTAATTTCATTGTGGGAGTAATTAGTGAGCAGTCTCAGAATTTTCTTGCTTTATTTCATTTCTTCTGTGTTTCTTCATGGGGATAAAAGGAGTAGGTATAAGATGTGTAGTACTCTAAGCTGTGCTTGAATCTTCACTTTATTTCCTAGACTGAAACGTTTAAAAGTGTGTTGTATGAGGTATGAGGTATGAGGTATGGTTATGTAGGGAAACAAATTTTGCCACCCCAGAGTGTGTCTCTTTGGCTTGAGAAATATTTTGCACTAATTGTCTTTAAGAAACAGAACTCTCATGAAGTCTTTCGTTTTACTCCCCCCTTAACTGCCTAAAAGAATTTAGATAAAGGGCCTGGTCCAGGAAAAGCACTATGGAATAGAGGTGGTAAGGGGAAATCAGCAGGGCCTGGAGACCAAAATACTTTCTGCTTCCCACTGTCTCTCCATGGCATAACAAACATTTGTTTACCAAACATTTGTTTTTTCATCTCCGTGTGAATTGCCTTTCTCTTCTTTTTTTTTTTTTTTTCCTGTACACGGGCCTCTCACTGTTGTGGCCTCTCCCGTTGTGGAGCACAGGCTCCGGACGCGCA